>NW_024386745.1:0-65925 GCF_900408965.1 Simochromis diagramma
AACGAGTGTTTCCAGAGACTTCTTCATCAGCTGTCAGTCAGTGATGCAGCACATCCAGTATATAGAGCAGCAGGGACTTCAGTGCTGGGACTGTACTAGGACTCATTGTTGCTTCACTTTTTCTAATCTTTGGATTTTTATTGAAGTTGCTGAAAATGTTTTTCCCTCCTAGTTTGAGTTTGGACTTTCATTCATTAGAAGAACCTTGGTGTGTCCACTCTGAGCTCTGTAGGAACCCCAACAACAAGCCCAACAATCCAGATGGACGGTTCCAGCTGATAACTGGAGGAACTCCATCCAAACATCTGCTCTCACTAAGTTCTTCCTCACCTACAGACTGTGTTCTTCACTGCTTTAAACTTGGAAATCAATGCAGTCATTGGTCTGCGTGCTGCTTTGTTCAGAGAGCTGATTGGCTGTTGACAGTGTTTGATCAGAGCGTGTCAGCCGTTACTATGGTGACCATAAAGGTGAGAAACAGGAAGTGTTTGTGTCCAATCCTGAAGCCTGTCACTGTTCTCCTCCCACAGCTTCACTGAGAAGCTGCAGCTTTACAGGAAACACTGGATCTTTGTTTCATACTGACTGTGTTTGGTACAATACTGCTGACAGCACCACCCACTCACTCCATCACTCTACTTACACCAGAGTCTCCAGTCTGTAGTCTGGACTCTGCTGAAGATCAGACAGCTGCTTCACATCTGGATCCTTCAGGTTGTTTCCCCACAGCTTCAGCTCTTTCAGATGGGAGGGGTTGGACTTCAGTGCTGCTGCCAGATAATCACAGCTGATCTTTGACAAACCACAGTTAAACAATCTGTATAAAGAATGAAAGATGTAAGTTTATTAGACAAAGTGCTTGAAATCATTCAGTGTTTCATCATCTGTTCAGAGCTGAAGAAGGTTCAGAATGTAGAAGTTTAGAAAATGGAAACTCCAAACAGCTGAAGCCAACAGGAAGCAGCTTCAAACAGGAAACTGTGCAGAGTTTCAGACTATATGTCCTGATGCAGCCAGTTGGATTTTGGAGATTTGAATCTCTGTTCTGTGACTAAGTCCTTGAATCATTTCTTCCAGTTGGTCCAACAAGACAGACTAAGTGTTGGACATGTGTTGTGGCTCCATTAGGGGAGCTTCTAAATGTGATGTGATGGCCCCTCTGGGTCTGTCAGGTCACAGCACTGAAGAGAGCTCAAACTGGGCACACAGTTGTTCCAGTCTGGACCAAAGACTCTATACTGGGACTGAGGGACTGCTTTGACTGCACCCACTGGGACTTTTTAAAGGCTCATGTTCTCACTTAGATCATCGATTTCTACTGACATTTCTTTCTGGGGAAAATGGGGATTACTTTGGAAACAGGAAGTATTTTCCCCAATAAGCAGCCCTGGATTAGTAAATCACTCCAACATGTTCTCAGGCAGAAGAAGCTGTCTTGTTATGAGGGAGAGAAGAAAAAGATTGAGGCACAGAAACTTGTTGAAAGAGAGATAAAGCAGCTAAAATCAGGTGTAAAAGCAAAGCAGAGGATGAGCTGAATAAAGGACACTCAAGGCTGGCTTGGAAAGGAATGAAGTCCATGGTGGGGATGCAGAACAAGGAGCAAAGATGAATGTGATGCTGAATCAGCAGAAGACTTGGACTCATTTGATTCCAGCTTTGATATCATTGATTTCAATGAAGAGCTTTGTGATTGTAGCAAAGGGCTGGTAGCTCTGAGAGTCCCACTGATGAGGTGTTTGTGTGGAAATCTCTTAGTGGGACCAAAGAGAGAAAAATGGTAAATGGCCTGCATTTGTACAGGGAGTGCAGAATTATTAGGCAAGTTGTATTGTTGAGGAATCATTTTATTATTGAACAACAACCATGTTCTCAATGAACCCAAAAAACTCATTAATATCAAAGCTGAATGTTTTTGGAAGTAGTTTTTAGTTTGTTTTTAGTTTTAGCTATTTTAGGGGGATATCTGTGTGTGCAGGTGACTATTACTGTGCATAATTATTAGGCAACTTAACAAAAAACAAATATATACCCATTTCAATTATTTATTTTTACCAGTGAAACCAATATAACATCTCCACATTCACAAATATACATTTCTGACATTCAAAAACAAAACAAAAACAAATCAGCGACCAATATAGCCACCTTTCTTTGCAAGGACACTCAAAAGCCTGCCATCCATGGATTCTGTCAGTGTTTTGATCTGTTCACCATCAACATTGCGTGCAGCAGCAACCACAGCCTCCCAGACACTGTTCAGAGAGGTGTACTGTTTTCCCTCCTTGTAAATCTCACATTTGATGATGGACCACAGGTTCTCAATGGGGTTCAGATCAGGTGAACAAGGAGGCCATGTCATTAGTTCTTCTTCTTTTATACCCTTTCTTGCCAGCCACGCTGTGGAGTACTTGGACGCGTGTGATGGAGCATTGTCCTGCATGAAAATCATGTTTTTCTTGAAGGATGCAGACTTCTTCCTGTACCACTGCTTGAAGAAGGTGTCTTCCAGAAACTGGCAGTAGGACTGGGAGTTGAGCTTGACTCCATCCTCAACCCGAAAAGGCCCCACAAGCTCATCTTTGATGATACCAGCCCAAACCAGTACTCCACCTCCACCTTGCTGGCGTCTGAGTCGGACTGGAGCTCTCTGCCCTTTACCAATCCAGCCACGGGCCCATCCATCTGGCCCATCAAGACTCACTCTCATTTCATCAGTCCATAAAACCTTAGAAAAACCAGTCTTGAGATATTTCTTGGCCCAGTCTTGACGTTTCAGCTTGTGTGTCTTGTTCAGTGGTGGTCGTCTTTCAGCCTTTCTTACCTTGGCCATGTCTCTGAGTATTGCACACCTTGTGCTTTTGGGCACTCCAGTGATGTTGCAGCTCTGAAATATGGCCAAACTGGTGGCAAGTGGCATCTTGGCAGCTGCACGCTTGACTTTTCTCAGTTCATGGGCAGTTATTTTGCGCCTTGGTTTTTCCACACGCTTCTTGCGACCCTGTTGACTATTTTGAATGAAACGCTTGATTGTTCGACGATCACGCTTCAGAAGCTTTGCAATTTTGAGACTGCTGCATCCCTCTGCAAGATATCTCACTATTTTTGACTTTTCTGAGCCTGTCAAGTCCTTCTTTTGACCCATTTTGCCAAAGGAAAGGACGTTGCCTAATAATTATGCACACCTGATATAGGGTATTGATGTCATTAGACCACACCCCTTCTCATTACAGAGATGCACATCACCTAATATGCTTAATTGGTAGTAGGCTTTCGAGCCTATACAGCTTGGAGTAAGACAACATGCATGAAGAGGATGATGTGGACAAAATACTCATTTGCCTAATAATTCTGCACTCCCTGTATAGCGCTTTACTCAGTCCCTAAGGACCCCAAAGCACTTTACACTACATTCAGTCATTCACCCATTCACACACACATTCACACACTGGAAATGGCAGCTACATTGTAGCCACAGCTGCCCTGGGGTGCACTGACAGAGGCGAGGCCACCGGGCCATCTGACCACCACCAGCCCTGGTCCTGATGCTGTGGGAGGGAAATGATTGAAGTGTGCTGTGAGGAACTGACTGGGAGATCTTCACACATTTTCCAGTCCTCCTTGGAACAACAGGAAGTTCCCAGCATATGGAAACAAAGGTGAAGTGTCCTATGGCACTCAGTGATGATGGTGCTGTGGCCCCACCACCTCCACCTCTTTGTAAAGGAACTAACTGTAATCTGAAGCTTCAAATGGAACTAAGACTTCCTCCACTAGGTGGCAGTGTCTGATGAGAAAGTGTTAGTGGAGCTGGCCTGGAGTCAGAAACAGGAAGATGCAGGATTTGGGCTGAAATGGGGAAAAGTGGTTCGCACTAGTGCCTTAAAGCAAGAAGGTTGTAGGTTGAAGCTTGTTGGCCTTTCTGTGGAGGCTGGATGTTCTCCCACAGTCCAATGAAATGCTGCTTAGGTTCATTGGTGCTTCTACATTGGCCGTAGGTGTGGATGTGAGAGAGTGCTTCTCTGTCTCTGTCTGTTGGCCCTGTGATGGACTGCTCACCTGTGCAGGTGGACCACGCCTCTTGCCCTATGACAGCTAGGGCACAGGCTGCAGCCCTGTGAGCCTAAGCTGAATAAACAGTTAGCAAAAATGATCCATAGATGGCCTGAAATCCCCCAGTTAGCAGTTTGGTAGATAGCTATGACATGCTAATCCCATCCAGCAGCTGTATTCTACCTGTAAGCTGATCCCTGCTGAGCCAAAGCACTTTTTCATATACAAATTACAACCTTTAATAGAAACCTGTTGGTCAGCATCTTATTAGCCTGCTGTTAGCTTCATTCCACAGAAAACTGAGAGAAACTAACAGAGTTGATAAAGAATAAAGAGAAATGTGCTGATTTAAAGCCTTTGAAGTGCTTCAGATGATCTCTGTCCACTTCTGTCCACTCATTCATTCATGTAAGCTTTCTAATGCAGCTTTGATCTTCACAGTCTGCTTCATGAAACTCATTCTAACCCTGAATGTCAGAGTGTTCCTCCTTCTCTTTCCCATCATTCATGCTGGCAGTGGAGGAGATTTGGATGTTGGACTGTGTTTGGATGTTGTGTGTATGTTTGTGTTGGACTGCTGTCTGTAAAGCAAACGCACATTTTTCTTTGGATTTCAGTGTCACACAGACTTTAAGGTGGAATGAAGAGTTTGAGAGTTTCACAGTGAATCATCCAGTGGAGGATTTTTCTTCTTCTTTGAAGGTTTGAAATGTGAACATTGTTCTGCTGCAGTCAATGGACTAAACCAGAGAAGAAGAAAACAGACTTTACCATGAAGATCCTCAGTGTGGATCAGTATAATATCAGCCTGATGTCTGCAGTTTAGTGTCAGCACAACAATCATATTCATCTCAGCACAACTAAAACATGCTGACTGACCTCAGAGTTTCAAGTTTACATCCTGGACTCTCCAGGAAACCACACAGATGCTTCACTCCTGGATCCTGCAGCTTGTTGTTGGAGCTCAGGTCCAGCTGTCTCAGATGGGAGGGGTTGGACTTCAGTGCTGCTGCCAGATAATCACAGCTGATCTCTGACAAACCACAGCTCTCCAATCTGTATAAAGAATGAAAGATGTAAGTTTATTAGACAAAGTGCTTGAAATCATTCAGTGTTTCATCATCTGTTCAGAGCTGAAGAAGGTTCAGAATGTAGAAGTTTAGAAAATGGAAACTCCAAACAGCTGAAGCCAACAGGAAGCAGCTTCAAACAAACACAACAAGAGAAAAAACTCTGAATGTTTCACATTAAAGTCGTACATTTCTCATAAAAACAGGACAAAGACTTGAAAAAGTCGTGTTTTTCCTTCCAGGAACCACATGGCTTCACTTTTAAAGGTGAAGTGTGAAAGAAATGGACATATTTGAAGTCCAACACCTTTTTCCAGTCACATTATTAAAGCAGACAAACTACAAGCTCATTTTCATTCCAACAAGTCATCTTCTGACCTGGACTAACAACACTGGTCTCTATGTGCAGCTGGCTGTGAGACCAGTGCTCAGGGAGCGTCTACAAAGTGCAACACTGAAAGAACATCACACACTCATTTGCTTCCAGCACTTTCACACAAACATCTACTGTCATCATTCACATTCCCGCTCCTCTGGATTCACACGGAGCCTCTGCTCTTTATTTACCCGTTGCCATGGTGAATCGTAGTATCAAGGCTCCATAACTCAGACTGAGCATGCTCAGAGCAGATTGGCCTGACTCTGATCAGCTGATCTGGAACAGGAAACTGTGCTATATGTACATTATTACATCTACACCTGAATCACAACACTCACAACACTCCAGCAGGCGCAGCCATCGGCCATCAGCTGTGCAACACTCACACAAATATATCACCTGGGTTTAATATTTTGGTTCGTAGATCATTCATGTGCTTCAGCTCTTCTTACATTTTACCGCCAACAATTTCAAAAGGAGCAGCTTTTACTTTGAAAGCCAGTTGTCTCCGTTTCCTGTTTTCATTGTTGGACAATGGAACAAGTTGATGCTTCAGTGTGTTGAATTGTGTTACACAAAAATAAGAAAAGTTTTTACGTTGTTCAGGCAGAATCGAGCGTTGAAGAATGAATTCACAAATGAATGTTAGACCAGGCTCCATGGAAACACTTGGACTGGTCTCAGCTGCCTGCTTTCTGTAGTCATTCCAACAGAGTCCTTTCTCTTCTCCAGCTTCTGTTTGAAATCCTCTCACAGAGCCTGAATCCTGCTTTGTTGTCATGTTTGTGTCTGTGAAGGTTCTCAGTCATCCAGGTCAAATGGTGGAGAGTCCCAGATTTAAACCCCAGTGGGGGTGTCCCCCCAAAGAGGGACAAAAGGACCCCTTGATGATCCTCTAACTAATCACATGAGCCAAGATGTGCCGTCTCTCCTGCATGAAGTCCAGGTGCTGGTTTTCCAGTGTGTGCGTCTGATGGCCCAAAGCTGACTTAGAGCCGTAACACCATCCATGGCTGCAGTATGGAACAGATGTGGGTGTGTCCTCGTCTCCCAGAAGAGTCCAAATCATCATCAAACAGCCCTACAGACACAAAAACGTGAAAATATAAACAACCAGACTATCAGCAGTGATTTAAGTACTTTAAGACCTCTGTGAAAATCATTTACAGAACATATCACAGAATTTAAGGCCTTTATAATCACAGAGCACAGAGAAAAGTACTAAACTGAATCAACTTCAGCTTTCGTTTCTCATGATGTATATTGTATTAATAATTACATTTCATTATCTTTACCACACATTTGCCACACAGGTGTAGATACTGTAGGTTCAGTGAATGCTTACATTGCACTGATTAGAATATACTGGACATTCAAAGCTAAGATTCAGCGCACTGTGTTAGAGGCTGGGATTGGATGACTTCATCATATATACAACCTTTGATCATCGTTTATGTCCAGTTGAATGAATCAGTGCACTCACATATTAAATGAACTGAAATCAGCAGTGTGATCTCCAGTCTTGATATAAGGAATGAGAGAACTGACAGCTGTTATTTTAATCAGCCTGTCTCAGTTGTTTTAACTCTAAGTACCATAGAGTAATGTGGTAACATCTGGACTGACCAGTTTACTGTCAGCATTTTAATCACTAGTTTAATTAGGGGTCTAACATGGCATAAAATAATATTCTAAACCCACACTACATTATTAGTATAATACTTGTAACTCTGTAGCAGACAACAGTTTGATAAAGTGCTATGTAAAAAAACAAACAAACAAAAGATTAGATTCTATACGTTTCAAAGATATTTGGTTTATATATTTTATATGATACAGTACATGTGTAAGAATGACCGATGTTGTGGCAGAAAATGATCATCTGCCAAAAACTGATTGCTCGTATTTAAACTGCTGTGAATAACTTGTTGTTCTATAATACGTGAAACATGTGTCAAATGTTTCCCTCATTACGGATAACTAGTCACTCTGAGCCACCAGCAACATCCCTGTAACATGGTAGAAGCTGCAGTCAGTTTTTAGCAGTGAATTTTATATATAAGCGGAAAGGAGGTGGGCTTGTTGTAGTTAACAACCGGTGATGTAACCCTGCCAACATAACAATCAAAGAAAGGATTTGTTGCCCGGACACTGAACTGTGTGCTGTTGGACTCAGGCCGTATTATTTACCCAGGGAATTCTCTCACGTCATCTTGGTGGCTGTTTATGTACCCCCCTCTGCTAACCCCACAGCTGCATGTGACACTATCCACTCTGCCATAGCTCGGTTACAGACTCAGCACCCGAGTGCCTTTATTGTGATCTCGGGTGACTTCAACCATGTATCACTGGACAATACACTACCAACATTCAAACAATATGTGGACTGTCCCACCAGGGGAGAGAAAATTTTAGACCTACTGTATGCTAATGTCAAGGATGCATACAGCTCCTCCTCCCTCCCCCCACTTGGTAGGTCAGATCATAACCTGATTCACCTCACCCCCCGCTATGTGCCAATTGTGAGGAGGGAACCTGTGACCACCAGGACTGTCAGGAGGTGGTCAGAGGAGGCCTTAGCAGAACTACAGGGCTGTTTCGAGGTGACCGACTGGGAAACACTCTGTGAGCCTCACGCCGAGGACATCAGTGGGCTTACTGAGTGTATCACAGACTACATAACTTTCTGCACCGACTCCATTGTTCCAGCTCAGACTGTTCATTGTTACCCAAATAACAAGCCGTGGGTGACTAAAGACATCAAAGCCCTCCTCAACAACAAGAAGAGGGCTTTCAGAGGGGGCAACAAAGAGGAGGTGAGGAAGGTCCAGGTGTTACTAAAGGACAAGATCAGAGAGGCTAAGGACAATTACAGGAGGAAGCTGGAGTGGAAACTCCACAGGCACCACAGGGGACTGTCCTCTCCCCCTTCCTCTTCACCCTCTACACCAGCGGTCTCCAACCTTTTTTGCGCCACGGACCGGTTTATGCCCAACAATATTTTCATGGACCGGCCTTTAAGGTGTCGCGGATAAATACAACAAAATAAAACTAGTACCGGTACCGAAAAAAAGAAGATTTATTCATAACACACGTGAAAAGACCCAGGAAACCCGAGTTAACGATAAAAACGATAACAAAATAACGCTGAAAACCGATAAAAACCCTGAAAACCATACATTTCACACCCGAGCCTCAACTCTTGCGGCCCGGTACCAAACGACTCACGGACCGGTACCGGTCCGAGGCCCGGGGGTTGGGGACCGCTGCTCTACACCACAGACTTCAGCCACTGCACGGAGACCTCCATCTTCAGAAGTTCTCTGATGACTCTGCGGTGGTTGGATGCATCAGCAGGGATGATGAGACAGAGTACCGGGCTGTGGTCGACTCCTTTGTCACGTGGTGTGAGCAGAATCATCTGCAGCTCAACGTGGCAAAGACCAAGGAACTGATCGTGGACTTCAGGAAGACCAGGAAACACTTGACCCCTGTTTCAATCCAGGGGGTCAGTGTGGACATTGTGGAGGACTATAAATACCTTGGAGTTCACATTGACAATAAACTGGACTGGGCTAAAAACACCACAGCACTTTACAGGAAGGGCCAGAGTCGTCTCTATTTTTTGAGGCGACTGAGGTCCTTCAACATCTGCCAGAAAATGCTCAGGATTTTCTATGAGTCTGTTGTGGCCAGTGCGATCCTCTATGCTGTTGCATGCTGGGGGAGCAGGCTGAGGGTCGCAGATGCCAACAGACTTAATAAACTAATCCGTAAGGCCAGCAATGTTGTGGGGATGGAGCTGGACTCCCTCAAGGTGGTGTCGGAGAGGCGGATGCTGTCCAAGATAAAGACAATGTTGGATAACACCTCCCACCCACTCCATGACATGCTGGTCAGTCACAGGAGCACGTTCAGTGAGAGACTGAGATTACCGAAAAGCACCACTGAACGACACAGGAAATCTTTCCTGCCTGTGGCTCCCTGTACAACGCATCCACTTAACACACTGTTTACTGCAACAGCTACAGCCTTCTTGCACATGTTCTTTTCCAGCTATTTAATAATAAGTGACTTTTATGTATATATATGCCTGTATATATTGTACTATTCTTAGTTAGTGTGTTGTCTGTCTTTGTTAATGCTTGTTTATAATGGAGCACTGTAACAAAAAGTAATTTCCCCCAGGGATCAATAAAGTATACTGATTCTGATATCCTTTATTTATCCAGTTCAAAAACAATCTTATTGACATTAGAAATTTATTTTTTAAGAGTAATCTGGTCAAGAGGACAGCAGACAGCGCAACAAATATATCAATTGTACCTACATTATAACCAGAGTTATAAAGATACTTGAACAACAGGTACTTATTGTATATATAAAACCCCTTTGTAAACCATGTTCACCGAAGTCTATTTACCAACATACATAAAGATATTACACATATTACACACGGAAACATTGGAAATCAGTTTTGGCAGGCGAACACTTTTTTGGCACAACGCTGGCAATAATTCAATTATCTGTGTAATTAGCTAAGTAATTCCTAAATGCGTGTAGATTAAAGGAAATTATTTTACCTGGATATGATTGTCTCTGATGAGCCTAAGGTACAAAACGTGCGGGCGACAACAATAAAGTTTTTCTAGCTCCTCGAGAATTAAAAATGTACAAGAAAACGGAGCGACATTTCTGGGTCCATTTTAAAGTTTTCGCGCTGTGCGCCAGCGACCGGAACAACATGAGCACATGCTAATGAGCTGACTGATGTTCTCACCTCCATCTTCAACCTTTCCCTCAGCTAGAGCATCGTCCCCACATGCTTCAAGACCACAGTCATCATCCCTCTCCCCAAGAAAAGCCCAGCCACCTGCCTAAACGACTACAGACCAGTTACGCTCACGCCAATGATTGCAAAGTGTTTTGATAAAGTGTTGCTGGCCTACATTAAGAGTGATATTCCAGACACTCTGTATCCCCTGCAGTATGCCAACCGGCCCAATAGGTCCAGACACCATCGCTGCTGCCCTTCACTATTCACTCTCCCACCTGGAAAATAATAACTCCTACATCGGGGTACAGGCCAACAAAGATAACATCATGCTGAAGTCCCCAGATGACACTGCAGTGATCGGTCAAGGCAGCTTATAGGAGAGAGGAGGCTGGTCTGGTGTCATGGTGTGAGGACAACAACCTCACCCTCAAGACTGATAAGACAAAGGAGATGATATTGGACATGAGGAAGAAGAAGAGGCCTCACCAGCCGCTGTTTACCCGGGAGCGTGAAGTGGAGAGGGTGAGCAGTTTTAGGTATCTGGGCATCCATATCAGTGAGGACCTCACCTGGACACTGAACACCACACAGCTGGTCAAGAAGGCTCAGCAGCTGCTGTATTTCCTGAGGAGGCTGAGGAAATTTGGTATGTTGGCCAAGATCCTCAGCAGCTTCTACAGCTGCACTGTGGAGAGCACACTGACCAGCTGCATCACTGCATGGTACGGCAGCACTACTGCTATGGACCGCAAACGCCTGCAGAGAGTGATAGCAACTGTGGAGAAGATGATCAGGACCCCGCTGCCCTCTCTGCAAAGCAGCTACCATCGCAGAGTCCAGAGGAGAGCTGCCTCCATCCTCAAAGACCCCACACACCTCCAACACGGACAATTTGCACATTAAGTTCATTTTGCACACTCCTTTGTATATCCATGTACATTGACATCTGCAGACCACACATGTCTTCAATTACTTATTTGTACTTATTTGCACGCTGTGACACATGGCAGCTGTCAGAGCAGAACACATGAAGTCAGCAGGTGTGTTTAAGTTCAGGGACACGGACCCCCTGTTGATCCGCTACCTAATCACACAAGCCAAGGTGTGAAAACGGGTGTGGGTCACAATCAGCCAGGGTTTTGGGTGAACCCATTGTGAAGCCTAGCCCCACGCTATCATGTGATTTCCTGTGATCAAATGGCCCAGGATGTGAGTGGGCGTTAAGGCGTCCATGTCCCTCGTCGGGGACACTCCCACAGGGCTTAAAATCTGGAACTCTCCACCATTTGACCTTAGAACTGAAGAAGCTTCTCAGATGAGAGGTGAAACGTCTTCAAGCAACTTAAAGAAGTCCAGACGCTTTTCTTTCCAAGCTCCTTTGACAGTCATTTAAAAACACTTCCTGTCACTGTGGTGGTTACAGTGACATCATGCAGTTTGTGCTTTGACCTCCAGAGGGCGACAAATCAGCACAGACAGAGAGCTCCATTCAAACTTTGCTGCCATCAGTAATAATTCTTCAAATATAATCATCAGCAGTTATGATATCAGGGACAATCTAGACATGTGTGACAATACTGAACATGTCACATGTCACACCTTAAACACCATGTGATCCACTCTCAGTGTTGTGATTTCCATCCACAAATAAAGATGCTGCTGGCTGAGTTGGTTTTGAGCTGTTGTTGGGTTTATATTTTGTTATTGTCATTTGTATTGAGAAGTATATAATCGTTTGTAGATTTGAAAAAATGTCTCATCCTAGGAGGTCTGTAACAATTCTGTGTAGCGTGAAGAGGGGAGTGCGTTCACTCCTCTTCAGAGTGTTCTGGCATAGATCACACACCTCCCAGGGTCATGAGAGAGGTTGTATCTTCTCTTGCTGGTATATGGTATATAGTAACTAGAGATGGCACGACACCACTTTTTTATGTCCGATACCGATATCCTAAATTTGGATATCTGCCGATACCGATATGAATCCGATATAGTGTTTTTAATCAATAAAACTGTTTTTTTTAATATCTTGCTGCATTTTGTATAAGTTCATACTCAAGTTTAAATAAACAACAACACTAAAGCTATTCTGTTATACCTGTATGTAAAAAATACACTCGACATAATCAACTTTAATTTGATGCAGTGTGGAAAAAAATACACAGAAATAAATTATTTTTCAAGAAATATTAAATAGATTCAACATCTTTCTTCAACAGAATTGCAGACTGCACAGATGGTACCTTCCCAAAGGAAAAAGTACTATAGCTTACTAGGGTATATTAGACTTAACAGTTACTATATACAGTAATGGACTTCTATTCATTTTACATCAAATTAAAACTTTGAGTGTGACATTAAGATAATTATTTATTAAAAGCTCGACATTTTAAATGAGAATAAGAAAGAAAAGTATGTCTTTGTGCCCCCTTTTCCCTGTTAATGCCCTATCGGCCCCCCTGGCTAAACTTTGCTAGATCCGCCCCTGCACAGTTACCAGCGTCAGCTACGTAGAAAAAGATCCTGGTGTAGAAAGTAATATTAAATACATTCTAACAACAGCTGATCAAGCTTAAATGTGCTGCTGTTGTTCAGCCGCTGGTTTCCTCTTTCTGGCGCGAAGTGAGACAAAAACAAAGAAGAGAGACGGACTCGCTACAGAAAAGACGATCAGCTGATTATTGATCAGTTTCATGATTGAAGTAGCAGCAAGAAGAGGAGCCGCTCCATATATCGGTTGTTAAGCTTAATGCTGGAATGCTTTACAAACATTCAGAGATGAACTTACACACTTGCTTTACTTCTCTCTGGGAAAACTTTCTCGTAGATGAAATGCTGGTTTGGTAGCGAATCTACAAACACACACAGCCACTCTATCATGTGAGCACACTGCTCCGACGTGCTACAGTCATGAGTCGAGTTACACCGTGTCGCAAGTTTTGTGAGGTGCTTTTTTGATATTTAATGGATCGGATTACATTTTTTATTTCTCTCCGATATCCGATCCAGTAATTTAGGTCAGTATCGGACCGATACCGATACCTAATATCGGATCGGTCCATCTCTATAGTAAACACACGTATATCTGTTTAAGTGTAAGAGCCCTTCGTTTAGATGGACCGCTAGACTCCTGGCACCAGCTTTGGGGAGTCTTCACAGGGTCACATCTCGACCACACACACACAGACAAGGTATTCTTTGTTCACATGTATAACTGTGTAAGACGTCAAATGTTAATGAACTTATGCATATTCATGTAACCTCAATAAAAGAGCAGTGTTACGAGGTAGAGGACGAGAGCGACTGGGGTCAAGCGAAGGAGCGGCGCTTATCACGGTTCTCTCCCTCGTGCACGAGTAACACAAAGAACTTTGCCTACTTGTGTCTTGCTTTGCTGTGTAGTAGAATTGTCTCGTTCCAGCGGTGGGTTTGTGCTAGACAGGCCCATCATTAATAATTTTAGGGGTTTTTGTAACTTCAAAACAGGGAAGGTACGTACTACAAGAAAAAGCTTTTGTGTTTCTGTGCATGGAGTGAAACTGTGGAACAGTATGAAAATGGAATTAAAACAACGTCCAAACATAAAACTGTTCAAAAAGAGTTATAAAAATATGATCTTCTCGAACTATAAAGAAAGGGAAAATATTGAAATTAAGTGAATGTCTCCATTTAAAAAATTTCATGATGTGATATTATAATATATAGTATATATAGTATATTCTATCAGAAATCTGTTCACTATTTTTAATACAGATTATATCAGTAAGGAAGCTGACTAAATATTAACTGATAACTGATGGCAAAGGGGTGTATAGTATTTTTTTCTCTCTAATTTTCTTTACTAAATGTACCTGTATATTGTTTACATGTTTGAAATACATTAACAATGAATGAAATGGATGAATTGTTTGTTTGTTTTTTAAATTATTTATTTATGTGTTTATTTTTCAGTTCTGTTATCGAAGTTTTAAAATTAAATAAAAATTGTTGATGATAAAAAAAAAGCCCATAAGTTGAGGCTGAATTCCAGTGTGTGCCATAGGAACTGGCTCTACCACAAGAAACTAAAAATATTCTACGTTACATTACTCACACTCTCATTACACATACATATAGGATCTTGGGGGTGGGCACGATACACGGAATCCAAAGTACCATCAGGGTGTACACCTCACCCCTGGCGTCGTTGCCCACCTCTCAATGTTAAATACACGTAGACATTGAGGGCTAGCAGGAGGGGCTATGCGCTTACCTGCTGCTCTCTGGCAGGTAGCTCCATGCCCTCCTGGGTTTTAAATGCACCTTAGAACACACATGCATCAACACTACAATGAGCGGGTGGAGGGAGGTTTGGAGTCTTCTCTCACCCCCGTTCTCTGCGACCTGCTGGAGCGGGGGGGCTAGGAGGAGGAGTTGGCCGTCCGACTGCGGTCTGGGGTGTGGGGCCTCCCTGCTGCTGCGGAGTCGGGGCGGTCTGCCTCTCCCCACCGCAGGGAAAAGGGTAACACCACCTGGGTCTGGGTGCAGTTCCCCCCTCCAGGGGCAAGGGTACCTAGACCCGGTTCGTAGAGTACGCTTGGGGAGTGTGATCGTTGGTTGAGTGTGGAGTAAGTGCATATGAGAGCATGAGGGTGGGAATGGATGTTTGTGTCTGTGTGTGCCTGTATGTCTGTGTCTATATGTCAGGTTGGGTGTCAGACGCCACCTCTCTGGGGACATCTCAGGCCCTCCAAGGTTTGGAGGCCTATCTCCCCCTACCACCACTTCCCCTGCCAGTGGCGGACTCCCTCAGATATCGGTGCGTTGGTGGTTCTTTGTGTCTGGGGATGGGCGTCCGGGTACACACCGGCTCACTCCTTGGCGGCCGCTTATCGGGGCCTGGAGCCTGGGGCTCGCTCGGGCCACTTCGGAGGTGGGGTGCCCCCGGCCTCTCGGCCTGGGGCTCGATCACTCAGGCACGGCTGCCGGCGGAGCTCACGGGCGCGTCACTGCAACCCCCCCCTGGCTTCTGCTCCGCGGCTGCTGAGTGAGCCCTCATCTGGGACTCTCCTCAGCTCTTTCTGGGACAGTGGCGCGGCTGCCCCTCTGTTGGTCTTCCTTGGTCTCTTGTGTTCTGGGGGCCTCTGGATGTCTGGAGTTTTGATCTCCTCCATACCTGCTTCATGCCCTGGAGGACGGGGCTGTGGCCCCCCCACACCCTCTAGCAGATCATTACATGAAGGAACCTTTTAAAAACAAGCGCGTCCATGCTCACAGGTGTACACACGGGTGATCACACCCACAAACTACACCCTTTTTGGCTCCTACCTCAAAGCACACTGTGTTCTGTTGATCTTATGTGCTGCACAATAATGTTTAATATTTAGTATTTACTGTCATATTCCCATATATCATTGTGATGCTGTTTATTCTATTACTCTTGTTCTCTTCTGCTTGTTTTCTTTTTTCTTTCTCAGCAGGTGATCCAGGTGATTGATAGATGCATTTTTTTTTTCTGCTCATTCTGTTGGTTTTTGTCTTTTGCCCTTCTCCCCCGTCCCTCTTCTCAGCTGTTTCTCTTTCCCTCTTTCTTTCTCCCCTTCTTTCCCCCAGTCAAGTCTGTCCCGTATTCAGTAAATGAAAATAAAATAAACAATAAAAGGTGAAAAAAATAATAAATAAAAAAAAGAAAAAAATAATAATTCTACGTTATGACTAGAGTTGCAGCATTCTCCACATTAAATTCCACATTTGACAACTAGGCGGGCATGATTAAGGCACCGCAGACCACGCCCCACCACAGTGAGGTTTAGGGGATAGGTTAGTTGATTAATCCAAATTGCCCATAGGTGTGTGAATCTTTGAGTGAATGTGAGCGTGAATGGTTGTCTATGTGTTGGCCCTGTGACAGACTGGCGACCGGTTCAGGGTGTACCCCGCCTCTCGCCCTATGACAGCTGGGAGAGGCTCCAGCGCCCCCCCCCCGCGACCCTGAAAAGGATAAGCGGAAGCGAATGGATGGATGGATGGAGGTTTAGGGTAAGTGGCTAGGGAAAGCGTTATATCAACGAGATGTCCCCCACCAGGATATAAATACACACTTGTGTGTGTCTCACACCTTCATGTGCTCCTTCCTAAAATATGCCATCTGACTGCTCATAGTGAGTCTAAGTCAGAGTAAAGTTCACATGCTTCATGAGGGTGGTAACTCAAAAACCAAGTACATTACAGGTTCATTTTCTTAAAAGTAATGCAGAACGTTACTTAATTACTCGCTGGAGTAAATCCGTTTCTAAAACTCCACTTAAAAGCAAAAGAGTTTTCATTAATGGCTCATGATATTTAACAAGAGTAATTTAAGAGTAATTTTTAGTGTGGAAAAACAACACACAAAGCAGTTTGTGTGTTGTTTTTGTGTTACTGCTTTACCTTTGCTCTTGTTTTTCCTTTACCATATTCTTTACATTGCACTTGTGTATTACTGTCAGTATGAACAATGAGAGCAAACTGTTTCAATTCATTTTTATTTATAAAGTACAGAAACACAGCAACAGTTGCCTAAATGTGCTTTATATTGTAAGATAGACCCTACAATTAAAAAATGGGAGAGAAAAGCTCAATCATATGACCCCCCCCCCCAATGAGCAACTGCTTTAAATAAATAATTTCCCCCAGGGATCAATAAAGTATTCTGATTTGGTAACTGGGAAGAAAACCCGCTGGCATAAACAGTGATTAAAGTGATCCCAATAATATTTATAATATGGACAAGAGATGAAGTGGATCCTGAGCTGTTCATTTAAGTCATCATTAGCTCTCTGCCTTGTCTTACATTCGTGAGAAACAAAAATTCTTTGAATGAGGTTACGTGTTTTCAGCTAGCATCAAACAAAGGAAACAATCTTCAGTGGCTGTTTAAACAGAAAAAACTAGTAACTGAATGCATCACAGTTTCAATTTGCTGCTAACCTGATCTTTCTTAAGCAGAAACAATAACAATATGTTATCTAGTAGAGCTATATAAGACCAACACACAACAGGAATTTGTTTGTTTTACACTTTAATTCAGATCATTATGTATTATTTCCTTTCATGTAAAGGAAATAATACATAATAAATAATACACATCCCGTTCCATCAGTTTGTGATGCCAGAATCAGCTGTCAGCAGAGGAATTTGTAACCCAACACTTCCTCATCTTTGAGCTTGTCACGCTATGTGTGTGTCTGCATATTATTATTAGTGCATTTTATTAAATATATATTCCAGTAAGCTCTTTCTGTTTAACTCTTCAGTTAAACCTGAATGTCAATTTCTTAACAAACATTTTATCTAATTGTGTCCAGTAAAAGGGACAGTCACTGTGTGGTGGGATTGAACTCATTTAGCACTTGTTGTCACAACTGGGCGGCCAGACACAGGTAAGTGGACTCAAATGCAGACACCACATGGAGGCTTGGAGGTATAGTGCAAACGAACAATTTAGCACTCAAAAAAAGGCCACACCATGAAGGAGGTATAAGAAACAAAAATGCTATACGTGAACTAAAGGCAAAAGGGAAAACAGACCTCTGAACATTGCTACCTACTAACATAAAGTTTCTGATTATTGTACTAAGCATCTGTAGCTACAGACACACTGTGATTAGCAAGGGCTAGCAGATAAGCTGTTACCAGTAATGCTGAGAAAGTAAACAAGTCTTGGCTAGACCATCTCCAAAATAATTGTTAAACCAATAAACAAGAATCACACTGAGTGTGCAGCAGCAAAGCCAGAAGGAAATAGTCTCTTTATCGGGCTGGGCACGTTATTTGGGATTTTCCAGAGCAGGCACACAAGGTACAGGGTTTCTCTGAGTCACTGTAATGAAAGGAGTGTAGAGTCAATGCGTGCCCCATGCAGCAGTCCAAGAAGTGGTGGCAACAAAATACATAGTCTTACTTGTTTGGGTTGACGGCAAGGCTAGGAGGGGATTAGTGGTCCGAGTGAGGCTAAACCAGTTCGTGTACACTCACTGTGAAGTGTAGGGCAGGGAGGCAGGCAGGTGAATAGCCCCGAGAATAGTAGCAGGCCAGTGACGGGGAGTTGAGTGGTTACAGGTAGCAAGATCCAATCCACTGTGAAGCTGCAGAGGTAAGTAGACAGGGTTAGCGTGACCAAAACACCGAGCTATGGCTCTCACTAACGTGGGTTAGCTGACATTCCAGCAAGGAATGTTTGAGAACGCTGGTCTTAAGAGCCTCCCAGCAAATTACACACAGGTGCTACAAATGAGGGGTGTGGTGACTCTGCCCAGTGATGGATTTACTGGCACGCAGGAAAACCCAGCACTCACCCGGACCATGACACTTGTCCCTTAAACACATTCATAAACTTCTGAATGAAGGGAGGAACTCTGGTTTGAGCACGGACTCAAGGGGGCCATTTACGTGAAAAGGGAAAGACCATCTCTGAATGGAGGAGGGGGCCTAAGGGTCCATCTGTCACCATCTTACATGCTGTGATTGCAGCCATTCCCCAGCTCTCTGTGAATGGTATTCATGGCCATTGATCAGTGGGCTTTGATCAATGAACTGTGATCAGTGGTTGTTGATCAATGGCCATGAGAATTTGCATAATTATGATTAAGGAACTGACCTCCCAGCCCATTGTTCCTTCAGTGCGCTGGTTTCAGTCATAATGCAAATGTCCTGTTTATAAGATTGAAACCTGCAGTCAGCTGAGACTGAAGACGTCACTCGGATGAGCAACGAAACGTTTCTCCCACTGAAAACGTCCAGATGAACAGAATCAACCTTTGGACAAGGTCTAAACTCTCTCTAAATTCTCCATCAGCTGTAACAGATCCATGAAGACAGACTCAGTTCATTCAGCCTTCATTTTCGCAGTGTCTGGCCTCAAAGTCAGCCTCAAACAGAGGAAGAGTCACATGACACTGCAGGCTCTGAAATCAGCTGATGACAGTCTGATGACAGACAGACAGATCGAGTCATACATTCACTTTCTCTCATGACCAATACATTCTCTGTTTGCAACATCTGATTAAAAAACAGCCAATGGGAAAAGAGAAACAAAGATTCTTATTACCTCCTCCCCATCCACCTGAATATAAAGCTGTGACCTGCTGAAGGGCAAGTCTCAAAAGAGCCTTTTCTCTGGACGACCACGAGCCTCAGGTGACTCTCCAAAGTGAGTAAGGTGACAGATTTTCACTTCATCATTTCTCATCTGAAATATTCTCATCATTGTTACTCTGTGAAACAGATCCTGCTCATGAATAGTGGATGGCTATTTAAATCAGGTTTATTCTCTTTTTAAGACACAACTTAGAAACCTTCAGCTTAATAAGCTATTTTTTATTTCATTTTACTCTCATGAAAAACGAAAGTTTTATGCACATTAACCCTTTAAGATCTACCATAGAACCAAGTCCACCAGAGCTTTATATTTTTACATGCTGTGGAGCCATTTGTGGGAGCTTTTCAAGTTGCTATGCATCAATACAACCGTGATAGCCCAAATTTTAATAATATGTATGCATTCAGTCCATAGTAACTACATAAATTGCAAAACAGTGCAATAAACTACAAAAAATTGAAAATCATTTTTAGGGTTTTTTTTTTACATATATTTCTAGTTAGAGAAATTTAAGAGGCTTATCCCTCAAAACTGTAAATACAAAAAAGTTGCACAAAATAGTTTCCCACCACGGGAACATTTTTTTGAGTGTCTTCATAGTTTTATTTTTGAAATACACCAATTGTTATATACTGCAGGAAAAAATGAAAATAAATATTATAATGCAAATTTGCAAAAAAAAACCAAACCCAGCATGTGCATCAAAATAAACTATTTCCAGCAGTGCGATTTGAGTCCTAAGCATCCCAGAAACTATTCAGAAAAGCATAAAGTCAAACAAAACTTTTAAAAACACCAGTGTAGGCTTATAAGGCCCTGAAAGTAAAAAAAACTAAATTTTCCGCGAAAATGACGTCACTTCCAATTTACGGCAGGTAATGGCGGACACGCGATAGTTCGCGCTGACGTCTATTCCAATGTAGGAAGTGTTATGAACAGCTGATTGGATCGGCAAAGCATGTTTCTGGAATATTATGTTTTTGTTGCTGCTTTTTATGCAATTTTTGCAAAGCTATATGTAGAAGGAAACCATGACCTAGGACAAGCTAATGGCATAAAATGTAAATACAACTCCGGGTTCATATCTCAAAAAATATATTGTGCTAGCTTACGTGGTTCCAGTTCTACTTAACATGACTCACAGAGACTTATTTACTGAAGGTTAATTCTCAATTCTACTTTCACTGACAGAAAAAAAGAAACGAAGTTTTATTTAAAGACTTAAAAGTTTCAAAGCTCTCTGAGACATCAGACAGCATCAAAACTGTAAATTAATTGTTTGTGGATCGGAAACAAGCAGACTTACACTGAGAGGCTCAACTTACCACTTTAACTTGATGCAGTCAGCTGATTAGCTTCAAGATGCTGTCAGCTGATCGGTGAATAAACCAAAAAAATAAAAAATAAAGCAAATCTGCTCAGATCCTCGTGTTTCTGGTACTGTACTGCACTTCACTCATTTCTGTGCACTCAAAGTGTCCTCTGTGCTCCTTTCAGGCTCCTGCTGATCTCACGCTAACGGACTTCTGACATCTGGAAGCAGAGACCTCCATTATGGATGCAAAGACTACATCTGTGGTTGCAAAAAACTGCACTCCAGGTGGAAACGCCTCCACTGTGAGTGCAAAGATATTGTCTGTGGTTGCAAAAACCTCCACTCCAGACGGAAAGACCTCCACCGTGTCCGCAAAGAAGACCTGTGTGGTTGCAAAAACCTCCACTCCAGACGGAAAGACCTCCACCGTGTCCGCAAAGAAGACCTCTGTGGTTGCAAAAACCTCCACCGCGGGCAGAATTACCTCCAACAATACATCAGTTGAGAGAAAGTGAATAATGATTGCATATGCTGTGTTTATGTTTCTTGTTTGTTTTTAATTTAATGTGATTCTGTAATAACGTATACTGTAACATTACAATGATGTAATACTGTAATCATATAGCTATAATCATGTAACACTACACTCGTATAACACCTGAAATAAAGCAGAATGATGGTTTTCTTTTTCTCTATGTTCTGAATATTGTCAACTTGGCTTTTTAGTCTTGTTGATTGTGGTTTCTGTTATTTTGTCCTTCTCGTGTTCCTCATCATGTCACACTTGTCTTCATGTTCCCTCTGCCTCCCTGGTCAGTTATGTCTCTTTGTCTCAGTGTCAAGTCTGTGTCTTGTTGTTATGTTTACTGATTTACTTTGACGGTCCCTTATATCATGGGATGATACTGAGGTGCACTCTCCACCATGGGACAGGTTGCTGGAACCCCCACCCCAGTTCAAAAAATTGCCCATCTTGGGTTCATGCAACCGTTGCAAGAGCTTGGTTCGCATTGCCGGCATTGCCGGCAATAAGTCGGACTCGTTCCCGGTGGGTGATGGGCTCCGCCAGGGCTGCCCTTTGTCACCGATTCTGTTCATAATTTTTATGGACAGAATTTCTAGGCGCAGCCAAGTGGCGGAGGGCTTTCACTTTGGTGGCCTCAGAATCTCATCTCTGATTTTTGCGGATGATGTGGTTCTGTTGGCTTCATCGGGTGAGGGCCTCCAGCTCGCACTGGAACGGTTCGCAGCCGAGTGTGAAGCAGCGGGAATGAGGATCAGCACCTCCAAATCTGAGGCCATGGTTCTCAGCCGGAAAAGGGTGGAGTGCCCACTCCGGGTCGGGGATCATCATCAACAAGATGGCAAGATGGCGCCGAGTATGGCAGCCTCGTCGCGAGCTCCCCCAAGCAACAGCTGGTTTTTGTGTTTAATTTTCCTTTTCCTTTATTTTTTCACGAGTAGCACATGTCTCCTTGTGTACGACCGACAAACCTTACTGGACAGAAAAGACAGACTTTGTCATCACTTTCCGGAGTTCAAGCTTTGCAACACGGACCCTCCGTTTGCAGACCCCCCATTCATCTCACCTGAGACGCCTTTGTTCCCTGGCCCTGGAGGCCGCAAACGCCGACGCAGAGGGAGAAGATTTGGCGTTCTGATTCGACTGAGACGGCACACCAACCAGAGGTGGGTCGAGTATCCAAAAATTGTACTCAAGTAAGAGTATCATTACTTTAAAATATTATTACTCAAGTAAAAGTGAAAAGTAGTCGTCAAAAAAGTTACTCGAGTAAGAGTAAAAAAGTACTTGGTGAAAAGCCTACTCAAGTACTGAGTAAGTAGCGAGTAACTGTTTGAAATGTCCGATTTATTTTATAAATAAATGCTATCAGACAAACAAAAATAAATAAATATACAAATTTTAGTATTTTCAAAAGGAATATATGTAAAAAGATCCACAAAATAAGGCACAACAATTCTAATTTCCAGATTTTAGTTTTTCACAACGTAAAGCTTTTTCAAGCAAAACCCACAGTAAATATATTCGCATTTACAGGGAGTGCAGAATTATTAGGCAAATGAGTATTTTGTCCACATCATCCTCTTCATGCATGTTGTCTTACTCCAAGCTGTATAGGCTCGAAAGCCTACTACCAATTAAGCATATTAGGTGATGTGCATCTCTGTAATGAGAAGGGGTGTGGTCTAATGACATCAACACCCTATATCAGGTGTGCATAATTATTAGGCAACGTCCTTTCCTTTGGCAAAATGGGTCAAAAGAAGGACTTGACAGGCTCAGAAAAGTCAAAAATAGTGAGATATCTTGCAGAGGGATGCAGCAGTCTCAAAATTGCAAAGCTTCTGAAGCGTGATCATCGAACAATCAAGCGTTTCATTCAAAATAGTCAACAGGGTCGCAAGAAGCGTGTGGAAAAACCAAGGCGCAAAATAACTGCCCATGAACTGAGAAAAGTCAAGCGTGCAGCTGCCAAGATGCCACTTGCCACCAGTTTGGCCATATTTCAGAGCTGCAACATCACTGGAGTGCCCAAAAGCACAAGGTGTGCAATACTCAGAGACATGGCCAAGGTAAGAAAGGCTGAAAGACGACCACCACTGAACAAGACACACAAGCTGAAACGTCAAGACTGGGCCAAGAAATATCTCAAGACTGGTTTTTCTAAGGTTTTATGGACTGATGAAATGAGAGTGAGTCTTGATGGGCCAGATGGATGGGCCCGTGGCTGGATTGGTAAAGGGCAGAGAGCTCCAGTCCGACTCAGACGCCAGCAAGGTGGAGGTGGAGTACTGGTTTGGGCTGGTATCATCAAAGATGAGCTTGTGGGGCCTTTTCGGGTTGAGGATGGAGTCAAGCTCAACTCCCAGTCCTACTGCCAGTTTCTGGAAGACACCTTCTTCAAGCAGTGGTACAGGAAGAAGTCTGCATCCTTCAAGAAAAACATGATTTTCATGCAGGACAATGCTCCGTCACACGCGTCCAAGTACTCCACAGCGTGGCTGGCAAGAAAGGGTATAAAAGAAGAAAAACTAATGACATGGCCACCTTGTTCACCTGATCTGAACCCCATTGAGAACCTGTGGTCCATCATCAAATGTGAGATTTACAAGGAGGGAAAACAGTACACCTCTCTGAACAGTGTCTGGGAGGCTGTGGTTGCTGCTGCACGCAATGTTGATGGTGAACAGATCAAAACACTGACAGAATCCATGGATGGCAGGCTTTTGAGTGTCCTTGCAAAGAAAGGTGGCTATATTGGTCGCTGATTTGTTTTTGTTTTGTTTTTGAATGTCAGAAATGTATATTTGTGAATGTGGAGATGTTATATTGGTTTCACTGGTAAAAATAAATAATTGAAATGGGTATATATTTGTTTTTTGTTAAGTTGCCTAATAATTATGCACAGTAATAGTCACCTGCACACACAGATATCCCCCTAAAATAGCTAAAACTAAAAACAAACTAAAAACTACTTCCAAAAACATTCAGCTTTGATATTAATGAGTTTTTTGGGTTCATTGAGAACATGGTTGTTGTTCAATAATAAAATGATTCCTCAAAAATACAACTTGCCTAATAATTCTGCACTCCCTGTACAGCAGCCTCAGAGAAAACATTAGAACGAGGCAACTTCAACATAACAGACTACAGCTGATGCGCCAAAATGTCATACTAGGGGTGGTTCTCTAAATACAAGGAGGGATTAACCCTCGTGCTCCCCATCGGGGCAGCTCCGGACCCCGGGGGTCCCAGAGTACCCCTGGGTAGCATTTCACAGGCCGCGCATCAGGGTTGGCTCTCCCGCCCTGTACACCCACGTTTCCCTCCCTGAATGCCACTACCGTTTCAATTTTTCTCCTAGTTTCAGGCAGGCTCTATCATGTTCATCCATGGGAGGCCGCTGTTAAGGGATCGAGCACCTGAAACATGGACAGTTTGTTGATATTGTAAAAAAAAATACAGCCACAGGGGGGCGTTTTAAAAACGCCCCCCTGTTGCGCATGTCCCTAATGGTATGCCCCCCGTACATCATCATTTCCCTCCGCGGATACCACGCCCATTTAAATTTTTCTCCTAGTTTCAGGCAGGCTCTATCACGTTCGTCCACAGGAGGCGCTGTACAGCACTGAGCTCCTGAAACACAGACAGTTTGTTGACATTGTAAAAAAAAAAATACTGCCACAGGGGGGCGTTTTAAAAACGCACTACCCTGTTGCGTATGTCACTAATGGTTGCTCTATCCCACGTTTGCAGAAACAAACAGCCCTTGGTCGGAAAACAGCCCTTGGTCAGAAAACAGCCCTCGGTCGGTGCGGCCTTACCCCGGTCAGTACACGTAGGATGGGATATATACGCCGGTCGGGAAGGAATCTCAGTCGGCTTTGCGATAGACTGAAATAAGTGCCTGCATTTAGAACTGGATGCGAAGCACAATGTTTTTCTTTGTGAGTTTACTGCTTCTCGTTCCTGGAGCCGCGAACAATGTGTTCTGCAAACCCTTTTCCACCTGCGTGGTGCCCGGATTACCTTATCCGGGTGGCTGAGACCCGGTCATCTACTGGTATTCAAACTGGAAAAAAGTCTATTATTTTTACTTGACGGCTCCACGTCCAGATTTCCTGAACCCGGAGTACCAAGATGGCGAGAAATTCGATTCCCCAGGAGCCCCTTGGAACACCAACCTCGTCATTTACAACTTCACTGAAAGCGACACCGGTCCATACAGACTGTTCATTTTGACCTCAATCGACAGTTCTGAACACGACATAAATGTCACCATTGCAGACAACCCACGCGTAATCCTAGACTGAGCCAATTCCACTTTTACCTGTTTTGCGGACTCGACTCGGCGGGGTCCTAAGCTGACCAAAGTCACGTGGACTGTTGAAAAACACGGAACCAAAGTGGAGTTCTCTGAGTCTCCCCCGAGCACGGTAACTGTCAATGCGGACAATTTCGCGGTCGGGTGTTTCGCTACTACCATTGGTGGAAACTTCGCCTCTGAGTACGTGGTTAGAGAAAATTATGTCGCCACCGAAGGAGTTCACTGAGCCGATTGCGGACACACAGCCCTACACGGTCCCTGGGCAGCGGAAAACATCACGTCGTGTCACGTCAGGGAAGCAGAGTCTTGCAAAGCTTTTTGCTTTCGGAGCAAAGAAGATCACAGCGCTTACTTTGACAACAGACTGATGTACCGCCATGTACCCAACCCCTCGAACGGGTCTGTCAAGGGCATCGAAAATCGTCCCGAGTCGGCGATAAGGGCTTCGGACGGGCTTGGCTGCATCACCGGGGGCTCTTGCATGAGCATATTGTTGGGGCTGGGGCTGATACTAGCCACCGTGCTCGCGATTGCGATGGGGGCATTTTGGCACATGAAACGGACAAGGAAAAGTTGGTCCCCACAGTCAAGCGAGCAGTATGACCATAGAGGCTCTCTGCTTCCTATTCGCTCTCCTCGACCGCAGAGGCAGCAGAAGGACAGCCTGTTAGCGTAATCTCTTTCAATGCATGGAATAGTTTGCATGTATCAAAGAATGTATGCGTAGTGTTGTACAGCACTGATGATTATGAAGAATATGCATTCTTAACCTTGTTTGCTTGTGTGACCGTTTGTATTCTTACGATTATAACCACAAATGTAACCACATGTCGCCTGCTTTCAAATAAACTATCTGAAAGTGTACGAATATACGCAGGGATACTTTCCTGATACCTTGTTTGTGTGCGTGTGAGAGTATGTATTCTTATGATTATAACCACGAATGTTTGTAACGTCTTACAGAAAGTGGCCTATGTAGCTGATATGTTGAGCACAACACAATACAAATACAGTGGTAATTGTGGCAGTGTAAGCCTTTATTTGAACCCTGTAATAAATTTCAGAAGCAAAGAATCTCAGTCTCATAATTTAATTTGAAAGGTCTACTTCTGCAAATGCATCGCTGGATTACAAGGAAATAAAACCAAGCAAGCGGAGCTGTTGTCAGTGCAAAGCACAGACCGATCCTCCCTCTGTTCGACGTCTCTGATGTTTTCTCCAGTTCAGAGCAATCCCTCGCTGTCATGGTCCTGGGTCGTTGACCTAGCGTTTTGTGTTTTGTGATTATTTTCCTCTGTTCTAGTTATTCTGTGTCCTCCCCCCTTGTGTCCGGTTCGGGTCCTAGATTTCCTGTTTTGTTCTGAAAGTCTGTGTCTGTTGTCATTGTGTTCAGCTTGTCTCCTCCGGTCCTCATGTGTATTAGGTTCAGCTGTTCTTCCCTCCTGTGTGTGATTACCTGATTACCTTGCGTGTGTATATTTAGTGGGTGTCGGTCTGTGTTCGTTGTCGGCTCGTCTGCGTTCATCTGCATTCATCCGTGTATCTCTGCGTTTTTGGTATCCTCCGTCAGTCTGCGTCTCTCTGCCTTTCACCTCGTGTCCTGAGGATTTCTAGTTGCTCTTTAGTTTTCCCAGTTTAGGTTTCCGTTAGTATGTCTCATGATTCGTTGTCTGTTCCTGCCACTGTCACCTGTAAATAAACTCTCACTCATATCATCAGTCGGCTGTCTGCATTTTGGGTCCTCCTTTTCCTCCACACCACACGGCTCAACCCGCCAGCCGTGACACTCGCAGCTGCAGAGAAACAGCAAAACAAGAAAAATGAACAACCTCTAAGTATCTGGTTGTGTTTCATGAAGTACATAGGCTTTCTTCATCCAACCTCCTCCCCTTGGGCTTTTCCCTATCCCTTACCAATCATTGTCGGTCATGCCTTTGAAAGCCTGCCCTCCGTAATAAGTCTTGGATCACAGATGCTTTATTCCCTGAAATAGTAGCTGCTTGAAACTCAAAGTCACTAAATGAAGCTCCTCTTCCTCACAACCATACACATGTACATACACATGCAGTTAAGACATTACGAGCATCAGAATAAGGCATATACAAAGTCATCGACACGGTTTCGTGGTGAGCACTGTACTTTTTGTGCCTGTGGAAGCACCAGCTCATCCTAACTCACATAAACTTGAACCCAGAGGTGGTGCTGTCAAAAGGCAACGGTCATTTCTTGTTAAGCTGTTGGTTATTGTCACGATTTGCAACACTCTTCACTTTCTCTGAATGTATTCTGTACAAATTAACGAACGATGCATCCAATGATTGTACAGTTTATTGTATTTTTGGAAAAAACACCACACATGCACAAAGAAAGACATTTTTATCACGGGTTTTATTGACAACAATAAAAGAGTACAAACATTATGTATGACTCATATTGTTTTTACACTTGGAGAAATCAGGGTTAAAGTGTCGTGTAACGTGTTGATTTCGTCGGCATTCTGAAGACTTTTCGTGTTCTCGGGTGCAATACGCTGGTGTCTTCGCTCTCGGAGGTGTCGTTGTTCTCCGAGGTGTCCTCGTTCTCTGAGTTATCGGTCCTCTCACTGTTGTCGCCACTCTCAGCTGTGTCGGCGCTCACAGCCATTTCAGCCCTCCCAGCGTTTTCCACGCTCTCACCGTTGTCGCCCCTCTCAGCTGTGTCAGTGCTCTCACCATTGTCTGAGATCTCAGCGGCGCCGGGCCTCTCTGCTGTATTGGCCCTCTCAGTGGCCTTTTGAGCGGCCTCCAGGGCGCCTAGGCAGATGTAACCTGTTATCTCTTTCATCATCTTCCACACAGGTTCTATATCCACAACACCTTCTCTCAAGACACGGGCGGTCTTGCTAGGACACTTAGCTGTAGGCTCGACCTTGGTCCTCATTGTGAAATCGTGGTCCATTTCATAGGCGAACCACAGTTCGTATTTGTCCTCGGCTAATTCCACGTTGTCAGCATTTGCATATGATTTCGGATAAAGCGGATCACCTGAAGCTTTGCGTAACTTATCCCGAAAGTCTACGATTGTATTAGCAGTGATGTAAAGATCCTTAGCATAATCGCAGTGGTCCTGAGGGTATTTGTGCACATAATGAAGCATAGCCAGACACCAACTGCTTCCCCCACCAGTCATTGACTGTCTATACAGAAACCTGTTAGACATCATGACCTTGAAAGTCACAGTGAATGGATCGGCCGTCTTGGCGAATTCTGCTAATCTCTCATACAGGACCTCCTTTTTCGAGGGAGCATTCGATCGCGGTTGCGTACCGTCCAAGAGCACTAGGTGACCATGGGGATTTATCTTGTTTATTCATGTTATAATGTTACCGTCTGCGGATCCTATGTCTGAGACACTCGTTTGAATGTCGGTGCATGTTGACCGCGGAGCTCGTTTTTATATATTTTTTAACATGGGTGGGGTTTCGGCTGAGGCTCTATTTCGTGAAAGAAACGAGTCAAGTGTACAGAAAACAGATAAAGTGGTTGACTATCACTTTTGCCAGTTGCGGATCCAGGCTGTCTAGATCGCAGTGGGAGTGTGTGAACAGATGGCATAGTTTAGGCCACGAACACATACTGTGCTTGGCATACACTACAGGAACCTTGTTCGGCGTGAACACAATATCCATGTCAGCGTACATGATCGCGTTCCCCTCGTTGGTGTCCAGTGACGTCGCATACTGTTCCAATACATGTAGTTACACGGGACTGATTACTTGTTTATGACTATCTCTGAAGGCACAACTTCACAGAGGATGAACCGCACAACCGACGAGCGCGAGCGCATCTGTGCCATGTCCGAGGATTACAAACCAGAGCTCAGGTGGAAGATTACTGCGGAAACAACTATAGATGACGGTCACAAGGAGCACATGATACCCGAAAGACTATAGACACTGGAGAGCGCAACTGGGACCCATTGTGTTATTTTCAACCGCATCATTGCGAATGGCCGATACACTGTGTCATATGTTCAATCCGATCGAGATACTCACTATATATAATATCATGTGAATACCTTAGTTTGTACCAGGATTACATGTAACTGTTGTGGTGAAAAGACTAATGTCGATGATTAAAGACTGATACAAAAGACACACTTGTTGTTCGCGTGTATTGTATGGGGGCTGGTTTGGTGAACTGGGTCTCGGAAGTAAACTAAGGGAATCGTAAAAATCTCTCAAGCGAAAGACATCCTATCGGATGTGGTCTTGGGCAGTACGAGCGTTATTCAAATACATTTATGTTCTATTGGTATAGGATTCCACAGAAGTGGTGGTATGAACTACCTAGTGTCAAGATCAAGGTCTTTTTATGAATACAACTGTGGGTTCGCCTGAACTTGTTTTCATGTTTCCTGTACCACATTGATTGCATTTTGCCTTGAGGCGAATTTTGTTGTGATTTGGCGCTATATAAATAAAATTGAATTGAATTTCAGGAAATACCAGTATTTACAGCATCGGACATCTGTATTGTCGTGTGTATCACTCGGTAGTCGCAACAGTTAGGCGAATGGCTTCCCCGTTCAACTCTGGAACTCACAGTGGTCGAGACTCAGACTGCGAGCATGTGAGTAACTCAGTTGGTCCTGCTTTCAAATTCAATCCCATGTGCGAGCTTTACCGAGAATTCGCTTGCAAGAGGGTAAAGGTGCCCTATGTAGAGGATAATTCCAAGCACCGCCTAACCGATATAGTAGATTTGGGTCCACCTTGTAAACTCAAGATAGTAAAACCTGATGGAAACTGTTTCTTCTGGGCTATCAGTCAGGCCCTTTGCCACAATGAGGACAGTCACGCTAAAATTAGGGAAGCGATTGTGTCATTTTTGAAAAGTAGAACAGACTCAAAACGTGGCCACATTGCACCTGAGGGCATATCCAGCTCCGACTACATCAACACCAAGCGTATGTATCGATTGGGCGTTTGGGCGACCGAGGTTGAGATACGAGCATTGTCAGACATGTTACAGTTACCGGTATACACGTACTATAAAAAACGATGGTTGCGCTTTACTTCCCGAGATGTGATATGGGAAAAGGGTATATATCTCAATAACAACGGTGCACACTATGACTTGGTGTTGTGCGTGAAATTGAAAAATGGTTGCGCTGCATATCGCGACTCCTACGAAGGCGATGCAACACCTGACTACAACGACGGGGCGGCCGAGCCGTATCACTATCCTACGTCTCGACCACCCGAAACAGACACGGTTTTAGGAGTGCAGTACTCAACCGAAGTGAAAGAACAGACAGACACATGGTTTCATTTCCACGGTTCTGATAATCACAATTACGACAAACATCTCGACCCCAAGTACAATAAAGATTTGAGACTGTGGACTTTATTCAACGAGACGTGGTATCCTTTCATAGAACAGCTAGATGATTGCTGGTGGGGTGACGTCTGTGTATCCAGTGTAGTGACTTGCATGCTACTCTACGGTACAGATGGTGACGTGGCTGTGACCGCAGGATTGTCTGGCGAACCTGGCAACGTGTGTTCTGTAACCGTACGTTCATCCTTTTCCACGGTCGCGTATCACATCGGCAATGGATGAAACGGTGGACCTTACAAGATTACCCATATGGTTCGACGTACCATGCGGTGAGTTTCCCGATTGTGACATGACACCATATAGTGTTCAACGAAATCTGGAAAAAGTATCACGTGTCACTGGAGTCACTTTGTATAACGTTACCAGGGATGTACCCGGGTACCCATTTGACGTAGTTACAGCTGAAAACATATTGTTTGTGACATTCGACCGATACGGGTACGTCATCTCCGACTGTAGCGACACTTTACGGTTTTGGAGTATGGAAGACGTTCTTTGCTGCATGTGTGAAAGTAAAGGCATTGGATTTGTATGCATTGACAGCGTGATTTGAGTTGTGTTATAACAGATCACCAAACACAAAACGAATAAAACACAGTCATTGTTCCATCATCGTTTCACATTTATTTGACATTGTATCACCTCCATGTTACTCTGACAATAAACCATATCTTGCATTGCGTGAGCGTATACATTTGTATGCAAACTCATCCAATTTCATCAACAATGAAATGCAGAGTCCCGTCTGTAGAAGTAATTGCGCCACGTGTTCAGGTCCATTTCACCACACACTTCAAAAGTCAAGGGCGATCGTCTCAAAAACACCTCCTTCGTGAACTGAGCGATGTGGACAACGGCGTCGTGTTGCCCTTCTTCGGCTACATCGTAAGGTCTTTCCTGTTTCAACAGCCCGTTGTATATGTCGCGGATGCTAGATCCGTATATCGTCACCAGTGTACGCTTGGAGGACATATGTTATAACAGGGGCTCTCTATCAGCACCTTAACGTGGGGCGTAGCCCTATCCACTACGGCAAAGGTGTCTCCGTATTCACTCATTGTCTGATACAGAGAGGTGACTTGTTTCATGAGCGTGTGAGGGATGACAATCTTTCTGTGGAAATGGTCTCTAGGTGGAAAATCTGCAAAGTGTAGTCCATCATACCCAGGTAGTCCCGAACCTACCATCCTAGTGAAATGTGTCAGGATATCCAGATTGTCAAAACAAGCGCATCGGATAAGAGCCATGATATCAGACAAAGCGCGATATTCCACTTGTCGGTGTGCAGGATTGTGAGAGGGAATGCATACGGACATATCTTCTTCACACTGTGGAAAAATGAATGTGAATGCTCCACTTGAATCTTTCTTGACACAAACAACACCGAACAGCCTTTGCAATCGATAGGGAACTCGCTACCGTCAGAGGACAAAGCCCCTCTAGCTCTGTCCGCAACCCACAGGCTCTCAGACATCATGAATTGCAACACATTCAGAGTTGCTTGTTTGTTTGCTTCGTCGTACACGGACAGTGAACGGTTGAAGGGTTCGCTGTCAGTGCCGGCTATCTTGATCGTACGTTATGGACCTTGTCTTGTTTCCGTTCAAAACTGCGAATTTGACAGGTACCTTGTTCCACGCTCCCTGCCTATAGGCATCATCATCGAGTCGGTCGTGAAAAGAGCGCTGTGACCGGCAAGCTGTATAAGGTCCGTTAGATCCAAGGAGAATATCACGAGCTGATTAGAATCAGTGGCCTTCTTCACAGTGTGAGAGAAAATAAAGTCAGTTTGACTAAATGCCATCGTGGCTGTTACTGGAGAGTGGGCCTACTTTATACTGTATATAAAACACTTTATTCTGTTTGCAGGCCCACGTCAGCAGGCGTCTTTTGTCTTACAGTTGTTCGCCACCGTACAGCCAGGGCTTTTCATTCATACAACGTCCAATTCTATGTTTCTAGTCCAGCCCATATACGTGCGCGACAACTTCATTAACGGGCACATTGTTATTGAGAAGATCTCTGTAGAAATTTTTGCAACCTGTGCAGTGGTACCTAACCTAACCTGTTTGGTGTCACAGCACACACCAGGTTTTCTTTTGTCATAAGCCGTGGTTTTCACAATGAGCCACTTTTTCTGTTTGAACTCATCTATCCATCTCGACATAGCCACCTCGGCAAGGGAGTAGGGGCATTTCTTATTTTATCTTATTACAGGTATCTGAAATGTTGTGTTGTGGTTTTTCATACACAATGATGATTGTGAGAACTTGTTCAGTAAAAGATTCAGCTGTTAAACTTGTCAGTATGTCTTTGTATTTCATGGAATCGACATTTGTTTGCGCGTACATTAGAATGCTCAGCACAGGATCACAAGAGCGCTATGTACTTTCCTGACGGGGCAGTGTTCGTGGTGAGAATAATAAACAAACGAAATCCAGCTTATTACTGTCAAATGTCATTTACAATGTGGAGAATCCTTGAAACATCAGAGCTCCACATAACATGGAGTACACCTTTATGTTACATATAGCATCGCATCTGTGTTGTTAATCGTCCATGCACAAACCCAGCCAGTCGGATCAAAACAAACGAGTCATAACAATAACCCAGCGACTTGGACCATAAAAAAAAATCCCAGCAGACTGGATAGTAACAAAACCACAGCCAGTCAGATCATGCAACTACCCTAGACAAAATAAGACAAACAGAAAAAGCCAGATACAAGTCGTGAACGCCACACAGGCATTCGTAGGAAATCACGGTCAACTTGTGTATGTGTATGGTTTCTAACATTGTAGAAGATGTAAAATATAGATGAATGTGATGAGAAAAATAAACAATGAAAATCCAGCATTTTACATTACAGAGAATCCATGTCATTTATTTCTTTTGCATCATAGAGAATCCTTCAAAACAGTACACCTTTCGTTGCACCAAAGTTTTTCCGACCGAGATCCCCAACCGGGCAAGTTTTCCTGACCGAGAGTCCCGACTGAGAAAGTTTTCTCGACTGAGATCCCCGACCGGAAAAGTTTTTCCAACCAAGAGTCCCAACCGAGAAAGTTTTCCCGACCGGGAGCCCCGACTGGCAGCAGTTTCCAATCAGGCAGTGTTTTCACAAATACATTTTCAGGCTGTTATTTTCAGACTGGCTGTTATTTTCTTATTTTATGTTATTTTGGGTGAAATGTTGTGTTGTGGTTTATCATACACAATCATGATTGTTAATCGTCCATGCACACAATAACACACACGGCCAGTCGGATCAAAACAAACGAGTCATAAGAAAAACCCAGCCACTCGGACCATAAAAAAACCCAGCGGACTGGATAGTACAAAACCACAGCCAGTTGGATCATGCAACTACCCTACATAAAATACGACAAATAGAAAAAGCCAGATATGAGTCCTGAACGCCACACAGGCATTCGTAGGAAATCGCGGTCGACTTGTGTATGTGTATAATTTCTAACATTGAAAAAGATGTAAGAGAATAATAAACAAACAAAATCTAGCATATTACTGTGCCATGTCATTTATTTCTTATGCATCACACACAATCCATGTCATTTATTTCTTTTGCATCATACAGAATCCTTCAAAACAGTACACCTTTCGTTACACCAAAGTTCTCCCGATCGAGATCCCCGAGGTATTTCGCGACCCCAACCCACAGCAGAAGTTACGATAGCAAACATTGGAGTCTGGAGGGACCCCAAACCGCAACTGAAACAACTCTCAACTTCACATCATCATCATCATCATAATTATCATCACACTCGTCTCCTTGCGAACGCTTAGCTTTACAGAAAGCGGTGTTCGAGTACACCGGCCTCTGCGAGGACCTCGGACTCTCGCTGCCTCCCCGACCTCCTTCCTCCTTCTCCTCGGTTTCCTGTGCCTCACTGGAGAACATTTTTTTCTGTATCATTTCTATTCCGCGAACACCGGCCTACGTGAAGACCTTGGACTCTCCATGTCTCCTCATCCTTCTTGCTCCTTCTCCTCAGTTCTCCTGTGCCTCGCTAGCGAGTGCTTAGCCGAACAGGCCTTGGGTTACGCATAAACCGGCCGCAGGCTCTTGTGCACTTCGGGCGTAGCGATGAGGATCAAAACACCCCAATCAGACAAAGTAAAGGCAATCCAAGGTGTTAGCGGGCCAAAATTTTCACCCGCTTTTAGCTGATAGAAAAAGATTTCGCTCTCTCTAAGGCTGAAAGCATAGCCCCAAAGCCCACCGGTGTTGAGCATGAATCTCTCCTCCATCGGACCTGCAGCCGATTGGCTAACCGGGGTGCGAGGGGAGCCGCCCCTTTGTTATGTGATTGGCAGCGCGGCGAGTTAGGCAGCTAGTCTCCGGCGCAAATTTTCAAACTAGGTAAGCAGCATTCGGGAGCTGAGCCGGGGAGCAAACAACAAGGACAAGATTGTGCGCTGGCAGCGGCTGCAGTCCTGTGCGATTAAGAGAGAAGGGAGAACTTAGACTTTGCGCTGAATTTTAGACGGAGCTGGTAAGAGAGCTGGTTTGAAGAAAAAAGACTAAGGATTTTTTCAGGAGTTTTTGCCCTGTTATCGAAGATAGGTTTTGGGAATAGAGGGGTCCCTAACAAGGGTTTTTTGACGTGCGTTTTTGGAGAAATACGGAGGGTTTTTCAGGAGTTTTTCCCTGGTTATTTTGTCTAAGGATTGGGGTGGGAGCCGCGGGGCGCTGAATTTGAGAAAAAATACTAAGGATTTTAGTGGGATCGGTGGGATCGCGAGAGGTTTTTTTACGATTCTGAGTTTGATTCTAAATCTCCTTGTTTGTATTAAACAAATGCATATAAATTGAAATAAAGTTTTGCCACAAGGCATGCAGCCTGTATTTCTGGCCATACTGAACGTTACAAAAGCACAAGTTTAACTAAGCACTTTTACTATGGTTTAACACATTTTCACACATAAGCACGGAGCCTGAGACACACAGCACGGTCCGGAGACACAGGCGCGCCCATGCGCGCGCCCAGACACACAGCCTCGGGCACGCGCCCGCGCACACACACACACACACGCTGACCCACCACCAGATGGCGTTTTTTAAGCATAAAAAAGTAAAAACTTTATTTTAATGGATTAAAAAATAAAAGAAAGCTATTTGATATATAAGAAACTTTCTAAATAATCAATTAGTTCTTTTTTAGGGGAAAAATCAATGAGCATATTTTTGATGAATATCATATTTTTATTACTTCCTTTATTACTCCCTATGGCCATAAAACTTTATTGGGGGCCAAATCACCCAGTTTGACATAAGGGGTATAATATCCCTCTCTCGCATCAGAGCATCAGGATGTATAGTGTGAGACCTGCATCGTGACCTATGAACTTCTAACTTCTGCGATTTAATTGTACAGTTTGAGCAGGAGCTGAATAACGTGACTGAAAAAAATCGCACAGTGTTTGCCCAGCTTAATGCAGACTGTTTAAACTAAACAAGCTGCTGTTTCACATAATAAACCCTGTCACCCGCAGTATTGCTTCTGTTTTAACAGTTAAAGCAGTAGAGACGAGCTGTTTGCATGTGCGTTGAACTCTAGCATCATTAATCAGGCTAGCTGTTAGCTTATAGCTCACGCTAGCTAACCAGCGAGCAGTTAAAAAGACAGCTGAAGCTGCACAAAACACCCACAAACTTATCTCACTACAACGTAGCGCCGAAAATATGACTCGCAGCTCGAGCTCGACACAGCTGCTGTAACATAAGACTGACATCCAGCTAACCACAGCTAAAAGATATTTAGAGAAAACTTACCGTTTCCTCAGGTTACACGAGCTGAGTTGTTTCATGCTGAAAAGTTGTTGTTTTGGCTCTCACTGAAGACACCGACGCTGAAGACAGAGCTGTTCTTTTGTGCTGCTTTTAAGAGAAACATTCTTTGTTTGTGAGGCCAAAGGTGTTCATCCTCTTCAGCTCTAGCGTAGACTCTGCCATCATATTTCTTCTTTCCGTGTGTCGCTACTTTGAAACGCTTGGGCCGCTCTGCCCGCCACGGTTTCAAACTGGTCATGTGACTGCATGGCCACATCTGATTGGTAAAAAAGTTACCAGAAACTCCACTGGCGGCATGTTATCTAATGTGTTAAACTAATGTTTTTTTAAAGTAACGAGTCGAATTTTGCAAATGTAGCGGAGTAAAAGTACAGTTTCTTCTTCATAAATGAACTCAAGTAAAAGCAAAAAGTAAGTAAAACTTACTCAAGTAAATGTAACAAAGTAAATGTAGCTCGTTACTACCCACCTCTGGCACCAACAGCCCACCGTTACCCAGTTTATTACTGGCTAATGTGCAGTCTCTGGAGAACAAGCTGTGCGAGCTTCGGGCACGGATCTCATTCCAGCGAGAGATGCGGGACTGCTGCGTGATCTGCCTCACAGAAACCTGGCTATCGGACAAAGTACCGGACTCCGCAATACAACTACCGGGGTTCTCTGTGCACCGCGCGGACAGGTCACAGGATCTTACTGGGAAAAGCAGAGGCGGTGGTGTGTGTTTCATGATCAACAACAGCTGGTGTGATTATGCGAACGTGCACCCGGTCAAATCCTTCTGCTCACCGGACCTGGAGTACCTGATGATTAAGTGCCGGCCATTCTGGCTACCGAGGGAATTTACAGCAGTGATTATTACGGCTGTTTACATTCCCCCACAAGCCGACACTGACCGTGCACTCAGGGAACTGTACAGCGCGATCAGCAGCGAGGAAACCGCACACCCAGGGGCAGCGTTTATCACAGCCGGAGACTTTAATAAGGGAAACCTGAAGAAAGTCTCACCCAAACTCCACCAACACATCCTTTTTAACACCCGTGGAGACCGGCTACTCGACCACTGCTACACCTCTTTCCGGGATGCGTACAAAGCCCTCCCCCGCGCCCCATTCGGCCAATCAGATCACCGCTCCATCCTGCTCCTGCCCACCTACAGGCAGAAGCTGAAACAGGAAGCTCCAACCCTGAGGGCGGTGCACCGTTGGTCGGACCAATCGGAGTCTGCGCTGCGGGACTGTTTTGATCACGCGGACTGGGAAATGTTTCACGTGGTTGCTAGGGACATTGACGAGTACACAGACTCAGTCTGCGGATTTATCAGGAAATGTGTGGAAGATGTCGTCCCATCCAGAACAGTTAAATCCTTCCCAAATCAAAAACCCTGGATTAACGGAGATGTTCGAGCGGCACTGGCGGCACGGAGCACCGCTTTTGTCTCCACGAACACATCGGACTACAAACACGCACATTACCAACTCCGGAAGACGATCAAAGCAGCCAAACGTGAGTACAGGGACAGGGTGGAGCAACAGTTTGACAACCCTCGGAGTATGTGGCAGGGACTAAACACGATCACAGACTTTAGAGGGAAAACCAGCACACCGCAGACCACGGCCTCTCTGTGTGAGGATCTAAACGTATTCTACGCTAGATTCGACGCAGCGAACACCATGAGACCGGACAGTGTGCGCACCGCGGATGATGTCAGTGCGCACACTATGTGCGGAAGTGCTTCAGGAAGGTGAACACGCGCAAAGATACCGGTCCAGAGGGAATTTGCAGCCACGTCCTCAAGTCATGCGCGGCTCAGCTGGCTGGAGTGTTCACGCACATCTTCAACCTTTCCCTCTCTCTGTCTGTAGTCCCAGCCTGCTTCAAAATGGCCACCATCGTCCCTGTACCCAAGTAAGTAAGGCATCCAACACCACAGACAAAAGTGTGTCATATACAGTTTATTTCCCCAAATCATTAAAACACTACTGTTACCATACTTTTCCCAAACCATGGATCACCCATGTGTTTAATTAAAACTACTGTAACCAGTAACTTTTCTTAAGTAATGTCACTCACTTGTTTTCACACTTTGAGCTCAGCGCCTTAAAATGAATAACGATATGATCATGAGTAATCACTGCACAACCTGCTTCATTTCACTCATGTCTGCCTGTGTGATGCCAGAACCCTTAGAGAGGGAACAAAAAAACACACCATTAGCCAGTGGTGTTTCCTCGCAGGTCGGGTCTGGATCAACAGATTCCAGAGGTGTTGCTGTAAATCAACCCTCCTTGTCTGAGAAAGGAGTGATACTGATTTTAACACAGTGTGTGTTTCACATTGAATACACATTTCCCCCCTGTAGCATTTAACATTTTCCATCAATACAGTGTGTTACTGTAACCAACAAGCATCCAGGTACACAGTTTTCTCCACACAAAATCATTAACACAGAAAATTGCTATCTAAAGGGTTAGGTCTGCAAGGCCTGCCCACACTCATGTGAACCTACAGTCTCTCCTCCTCTGGTCTCTGTCATCCTCCTGCTCCTGCAAAAACAAGCAAACAAAAACACATGCATCCACCCTTTTTTCACTGTTTGGGGTGGATTAGGCATTAGCAGTGACTAATCCTAAAATAGTTACCGTCTTTCAATTTCAAGTGAGTCACACTTAGTCCACATCATCAGTCCAGCCACAGTCCAATCACATGCATTCATCCAGTCACAGGCAATCATACCAATCATTGCTGATAGTGGAAAACCGCACATGAATTTAAATATCCACTGACAGCAAAATTACATCATTCCAAAAATAAAAAACAATTCTTCTTTTGAAATGGATTGAATCGCTACAATCCTTTTAAAACACAGGACTTACCATCTGATATGGTCAGCATCCTAGGTAGGTGAATTTCCTCAAAAGCCCATTGTAATCTAGAGAAGCTCACCTTATATTTGCTCTCAATTAAAGTATTTTATAACACTTTTACTCCCAATCTTGCAGGCCTGCTTTTAAATCATCAACACACAAAATCTCACCCCAGAGGGATGATACCTGGCAGGTTTCTTTTCCCCCTAAGTGCACCGTTACAAAAAAATCATATTAGGCCTTGTTCAGGACATGTCTAAATATATATATATAAAAAATAAACCTGTGTTTCTCTTACAAAAAGAAAACAATCCTAACCTAACTGTCAAAATCAGCCTGGTACTAAAAAAAACAACAAACCCCCCCCCCCCAAATCTGCCAGAAATCACAGGAAAAGTTTTGCTTTCTGGTGATACAACATGCTGTAGGGATTAGAACCTGCCATGCAGTGCTGCAGTCATATGGGATCAGAACGATGCCACCTTGAAACGAAACCGAAAAAAATATTGAAACCGAAAAAAAATATTGTAACTGAAATAAATGTACTGAAAAATCTTGTATTGAAACCGGAAAAAAATTGATAGTGAAAAACAATTAATTGAAACTGTAATTTTTTTGTTTTCGCTTACAATTTTTTTTTCAGTTTCAATCTATTTTTTTTCGGTTTCACTCTGCTGGCACTGTTTTGGCGTCCGGGGGATTCCGACCTGCATGTATTTGCATATATTATAATGCTGACCAATGACTGGAGAAAACACTGACGACGCGGCTGCGGTCACGGACAAACTCGCACGTGTCTGTTCGGGAATGGCAGATGCTGAGAGGTCCAGCGTTTACATTACTGACTATTTCAAAGTGACAGCTTGAGTTTGCGTTTAAGGCAGTGTTGCTGTCTATTCACCTTGTTGACTCTTGAAGTCGACGCAGTTGCTCTCGAACTGCATTTTCTCTTCAGGGAGAGATTGATTGTCCTTGAAGCTTGTTCCTCAGGTTAAGATGTACATGGAGTGAAGCTGTGTAATATTCAGCCAAAACACGGGCTGGGTGTGGTTCCAATTATGTTAAGCTATCATTTTGCTCCGGCCACTGAGCTAGTGGAGGACGTTGATCCAATTCCGTAGTGTTGTGGGATTTCTCTTTAGCTTATTGTCCTTTAATGTATTGTCTTGATGAAATGCGTTCATGTTACTTAGTTTAGTACGTCTGGTTCACACCTCATTCACGCCGGGAAACAAATGGTGAGAAACTGTTGAATGTCTCCCAGGAGACGGAGACTTGACCCCAGAGTGGGGGAGATCCACACAGGTGATAGAGAGTTTTTCTGTTTAGAGCCAAGTTGTGAATCGCAACTGTACAAGCCTTTTGTTCTGTGACTGTGTTTAAAAGGACCTGAACTGTTCATTGTCAGAGACGACTCTCAGTGCCCGCTGACTGACGTCTCTCCTCATGCATGAGAAATAAAGTGTTGGGTTTTAACTGCTCATCGTGTCTGCAGGCTTTGTTAATAAATTTCCACAACAGTAGCCACCCGTACAAACACACTAAGACATTTAATATCATTTTCATCACTACTTATTAACACTTTCCCTCTCTTATTCTTCTGTCCACATTTTAACACATCTCTGTCCATCACTCTTGGTTATACACCACCCACAGCACCTCTTACACACACACTTCTCTTTACTGCATTCCTCAGTTTCTACACACTTCATACTGCATGTATTCTTTCCCATATTTCTGAAAGAGAAAAAATAGATAAATCATGCAATCAAAACCTGGATTTGCGCGGACTGCCCAGAGGGATGCCTCCTACGGCCGTACTGCTGAGCTCAGCTTTGCGGACAAGCGTGTTCACCGTCCGGCCTTTTCCTTGTGGTGCAAAAGTGCTAAACACCGTAAACTAAGGACAGAGTCCTTCCCATGACGGTCCTGAAATTAGGCGTTGAATTCCTGAGGTTTCCCTCCCAGTGGTCCATCCAAAAAAAAATAAAACAACAACAAAAAAACAACAACTCTTTTCTCTGTCGACAGCTCTTTCTTTCTCACACTTGGATTTTTTTTAAACCAGACCAAACTCTATGGCCAAAGAATTAAAGTAAAACAAGATAAAAAAATAAAAATAAAAATTGGGTTTTCACCCGGACCACCTGTAGGGACGCCCCCATTTGCTGGGCCCAGCTTCCATTGTACGAACAAGCGCGTCTGCTGTCCGGCCTTTCTGCCTTTTTTGCTGGTGCAAAACTGCTAAAAAACCATACACTAGAAGGCTGAACTTGTTGAGCTTCTAAGATCCTGCACTTACCACTGCAACAAGAATACCCACTAGAATACCCAAACTGAGTTTCTAGGAACCTGCACCCAATAATTGCAGCAGTAAGGAAGCGAGGCTTTCCCTGTTGGTCCCATTGAAAATGCTCCCAAATCAAAACATCTCCCCGTTGCAGATCCTTTTCAGTGCCTCTCTTGGTTCTTTTAAAAACTCCTGCATGTGTGAGTCGCTGAAGCACACACCACGGTTCCCCTTTTTGAAAACAACGGTGGGACTGAGGCCATTTTACCTCAGGATGGCCAGTCACTGCGTGCCCGTGATTCAGTGAAACTCACCGGAGGAATCCTGCTGACAGCGCCAAATTGGAAAATTTAACAATAACCTGCAACACAGTCAGTGAGCTTGATTTGAAGTGGGTTTAATAAACACACTGCAATGTGGAGAGAGCATCCCAGTGAAACACCAGGACCATCTCTGAATTGTGGCCACCACCCTTACATCTTATATACAGACACACAGACAAAGAACATCCACAAACTCTTACATGTTGGTATATCCCCCCCGTGAGAGGGGGGCTATAGCTCCTCCCTCACAGAGAGAATTATGACCTTGTTTTCTGCTTGGCCATTACCTAAAGATTTACATCCCTGATAAGCAGGAGTCCCACTATCTGTTTAACGTCTCCCATTACAACGGCCTCACTGTGGTAACTTTCCACATGAATGTAAACTAGTGACAGGAGTGCTCTCACTATGGTAAAGTGAGAAAGTGATATTACTGTAACTAATGAGATGTGATTAAATATGTGATTAATACATGAGAAAAGAAATCTGCCACCACATTATTTAATGGCAAACAATCAAATTGAACTAAACAGTCACAGATTCATGTAGTGACTGTGTGCACAACGTTACAAGACTATTAATAATCTCACATTTGTTCCAACAAGCTTTCTGAAACTGATCTTTGTATTTTCCCATGTAACACAGTGGAGTATGAAACATGCACACAGTTTAATAAAACTGTAAAATGATAAAAATGTTTTACAAACAGACTAATTTGTGAGCACAGCCTGTTAGGAGCAGCCATTTACTTGTAGTGCTTTGTATATATGTATATGTACCATTAGATGTTATTTGAATGACATCATTGTGTACTTTTAGTTTCATGTACAGTTAGCATTTATGGTTGGCTGTTGTATCCTGTACACTGTTAAAGGTGTCCAGTCTTTGGGGAGGAAACAGCTGTGATGTTGTTCCACTGTCACAAACACACAAGTACATGAAGTACATGAAGTACACAAGTGAAAGAGCTTTGTTGGATTCCACAGACACACACACACACACACACGTACACACATGTACACACACACACATGTACACACACACACATGTACACACGTACACACATGTACACATGAGCATCATGTTTCTGTCTGTATTTCCGTGGACGTCACTTGCCAGCTGTCACTGAATGTCTCCCACGAGCACGTTTAGCTTTTTTAATGTTTTGCCCACTTGTTGCCCACTTGTTGCCCACTTGTTGCCCACTTGTTGCCCACTTGTTGCCCACTTGCACCTTTTTGTTTTTGTCTAAACCTGCACAAAGACAGAAATGCAGCATGAGGCCAGTCTCAGCGGTGCATTCACAGCACTATATTTTCCATTCTGCCGATTATTAATAATGAAGCCTGTTATTAAAGAAGCATTAATAATACTGGAGCTGTTAACACACGCTTACACACATGTGAGCAGAAAAAGTATCTTTATTCAAATGCAGGTTTAAACCTCAGGACCAGCCACAGCTTCTTCAAACTGTGAGACGAAGAATACAAGTTAGTAAAAGCTCAAAGTTCTTTGCATTGATGCTGTGAACATGAACGTGTGTGAAAGGTGTCCTTGTGTGTTGTTACAGCTTCGTACCTGCAGCTCACGAGACAAACATGTATTGGGTCTCAGCCTGGTCACCTGACAGAAACATGGTAGAAAAAACATGAACGTGTCATTTCTCTGAGTCACTGATGGAAACATCAGCTTGTATGAACTGTTCAGTCTGATGGATCCTCTGAAGTGTGTCAGTGTGCTGTTGGAGTAAAGCTTAGTTAGACTTGGACCTGGTTGGTAGTAGTCATAGATCTTGACCACGGCTGGCTTCAGGTTGTCCACTGGGAGCTCCTGGATGATCTCTAAGCTGTGGTTGATGGCTGTGTCCTTTGATAACTGGACGAGACAGAAACAATCGCAGACACAGTTTGTCCCAAAGATCATCATCTGGTGTCCCCACGGTGACTTTCACTTACCTCCTCTAAGTACACCAGAACGTGATCCTCCTTTTGCTCAACACGACTCACCAGGAGGCCACGTTTGAGCTGTGAGGAGATGACATCATTTTATTATTATCCTCACAATTATCACATGAGATGCACTCGTTGGAAGAAGCTGTCTAATTACTCACACTCTTCAAAGACTCGGGGTCTGGGGAAAATCCAGAGAGCATTTTGATGTCCAGGATCACCATGTTTGTAGTTTCCTCCTTTCCACTGTACCTGTGTTTGAACAGTGTGATTATACTGACCTGTGTGCACACTTGCTTTTCATCTACCAGCAGTTCCTCCACACGGGTAAAGAGCGCTCCTCTAACCTGTCACATACTTACAGTGATTGCATTTGCACAGTGAATTTGGGTCTAGCAGATTCACTGGTGTTGACCTCTAGATGGACTTTCACACTGAGAGTGGTGACATCAGCAGGTGTTGGGATGTTGTAGGTGGCAGAAATCTGGGAAACACACTTGGGTCACGTGTGGAACAGAACTAACCACACCTCAATGCACCCTGCTGTCACTGTTCTACACCATGACACATATTAGCACACATACTTTTATAGTCATACCTATATGTCTATATTCATCTTAATATGAGGATCTCTGTTATATCTACACTCATTTTATACGAGTGCTTGATGTTTGTTGTATATTTGCTGCTATGACAACTCAGTTTCCCTCTGGGATTAATAGTTTCCCTGATTCTGATACAGACAGAAAGTTCATTTATTTTTGCTCAGTTCTCCAATTTACTTTAAAATAGCATTGTACTCTCTACAGTTATTACTGCCAGGTCTAATGTCTTTATTGTGTATGACAATACATGTGCAAGATGAGCTTTATTACATGTGACAATGCTAATGCTCTCTAAAGTTGTATAAGTAAAAAGAACAAGAAGAAACCCTTTCTCTGACATCAACCAGGAGCTTCTCACGTGATGCTGTCACTGACCTGCACTGAAGCACATGCAGTGCCCTTCACCTCCAGCCTGTATTTTCCTGACACGTCCTGCAGCGCCTCCTCCTGGTAGAGCAGTTTGTTGCCCTGATTTACATCAAACGTCAGCTGACTGCTGGGAGCCTGAACTGTCACTGTGCTCCAACCTTCAGCACTGAACGCCAGAGTGGAGTAGAGAGCCAGAGCCTGAAGAGCCACCACCGTGTCCTACAGGATGGATTCATTGTGGTTAACACACACAGCATATGTCTCCATATTTCATGGGCTTAAGTGGAATAGACATTAAGTTAAAACGGCCTGTGTCACTTTGAGACCCTCTCACAAAAGAGATCCTTAATCTCAAGTTTTCCAAAGTTCACTTCCTGGTTAAATAAACGTTAAACAGGTTAAAATATCTTTAACTGAGAATTATCAAGTATAGAAATTACAGGTATAAACTCGCAGGTGATCTGTTATTTACAGGCTGTTACGTGTAGTTGGTACAGAAGTCTGAGGTAACATTGCTATTCTGTTAAAACAATGAATTTTTAGACAAAACTTAAATGTCATATTCTAACTAAAGAATAAAAACTTCTCTGCCTGGCTAAACAAATCTGTTTTACATATCTGATAGAAAACTGAAAGCTCCAGTATTATTTCTTCTGTCCCTGATTTTGTCTAAGACTGTAGATGAACTCAAAGATGAGCTTCATGCTGTTCGGGTGGTGTCGTACCTGAGTGGAGGAGAAGCCTCCGTAATAGTTCTGCTGCCCAGTCAGCCACCTGATAATACCAGAGACATATCCCAGATCCTCAGCAGTCGGGGAGGCGCTGAGTTTGGCCAACAGCACATAAGAACTGATCTCCACTGACAGGGAGGCTGATGTTTCTGCTGCTGTCTGAGACCAGTAGAGGAAACCTCCTACAAACACAATAACAGTCACAGTGATGCTAATAAAGCCTGAATGATGTCCTGCTAAAGGATAACTCACCTTCCCTCACTGCAACTGTGTCTAAGTGCTGCAGAAGGTGAGCTCGGGTCTCCACGTCTCCTGCCAGAGTGAACACATAGGCCAGCAGAGCTGTAGTGTAGGTGTTGCTCAGGTCACTGAGAGACTCCTTGAGACAAGACAGGCTCTTGTTCATCACAGGATCCTTTAAAAAGATCAAAACAAAGAACTTTAATGGACAAACAGAAACCTTCTTTTATTAAACCCAGTGTGAGAAGAATAGGAGGCAAGTTCCTGATTCAGTCACTCAAAATATCAGCGTGATAATAGAAAACACAGCAATTAGAGGAAGTACAGATCAAGCAAAGACTGGAGCAATCTTCTAGTAGTATTTACAATATAAGAACATATTGAAAAAACACTGTACAGGTTGGGTGGTGATACAAGTTCTTGCTGGTGAGAGTTCAGGTATGTGGATGACACCTGGGTGAAAATCAATTCTCAGGACTTTCCACAATTCACAGCTCACATTAACTCGGTGGAACAACACATCAAATTCACCAGGGAGGATATGAAAAGTGTCAGGTTAGCCTTCTTAGACTGTGAGATTTCCATCAGTAATGGAGGACATTTAAAAGCTGATGTGTACCGTAAACCTAAGCTCCAGCCGATCCAGGAGAGAAGGACAACTGCTGCCTAAGTGAAAACCTGTAGTGATCCCGTATGTGTCAGGAGTATCGGAGCAGCTGAGGCACATTTTTTCTAAACACTGTGTCTCTGTGGCTTTTAAACCCCAAAACACGCTGCAACAAAAATTGGTCCACCCCGACACAAACAGAGTAACATAGTGTACGCTGTTAAGTTCCAGGAGGATTGCCAGGATCTATACATCGGGGAAATCGAACAACCTCTGGCTAAGAGGATAGCACAACACAGAAGAGCTACCTCGTCAAGGCCAGGACTCTGCAGTCTAATTCACACCTACAGGCCAGTGGACACTCTTTCAATGATGAGGATGTAACAGCCTGGACAGGGAGGAGCGCTGGTTTGAGGGCGGAGTCAAGGAGGCCATTTACGTGAAAAAGGAAAGACCATCTCTGAATCGAGGAGGGGGCATAAGGGTACATCTGTCACCATCTTACAATGCTGTGATTGCAGCCATTCCCAAACTCTCTGTGAATGGTACTGATGACCATTGATCAGTGGTCCTTGATCAGTGGTCTTTGATCAGTGGGTTTTGGTCAGTGGTTGTTGATCAATGGTCATGAGAATTTGCATAAGTACGATTAAGGAACTGACCTCCAGCCCATTGTTCCTTCAGTGGCTGGTTTCAGTCATTATGCAAATGTCCTGTTTATAAAGATTGAAACCTGCAGTCAGCTGAGACTGAAGAAGTCACGTGGATGAGTGACGAAACTTTTCTCACACTGAAACATCCAGATGAACAGAAATCAACTTTTTGGGGTATATGTAATATTATATTAGATTGTATATTATATGTTGGTTTATACACTTTTGTGTATGTATGTAGATATGCAGACAAGCTCGGACGTCACCCGGATCAACTACTGGAACAGAAGGCATTGGTGGGCAAGAGATGAAAATAGGGCGTTGTTGGAAATGCTACTATACAAGTAACCCTGGCAGAAGGGGCTACATGAATAGGATGAGGGACCTATGGAATGCCCAGCACCCACACTGACAGTGAAACAACTAATAGCTCAGTGTTCCAACATTCGAAAGAAGGGTATTGCTCTCACAGCTAGAGATTTGTCGAAGTGCAACACAAATGCTACGGCAAGGGGGAGCCAGGACAACTGGTCCAGGGGGGAGATGTCATCACCGCCACCCGAGATTTGTACCAAGCCCCAAGTGCTTATAGTGCGAGAGAAAGTGACCTGAAAGATAGGATCATGGCAAAACTTGAAAACTGGAATCCCTGTAGCTGGTTACCCAAGATGTGAAGATCTGCTAGATGATGTAAATGTGATACATACAGCCACGATTATCGAAACTAACAAGCTGATTCTACAGTACAGCAGCAGTGATCAGAGAGATGCTTGGCAACAGGTTGAACAGCACAAGGAGAAGGAGACTAGAGGCTAAGATCAAGGAGGGAGGTTAGCCAACTATCGGAGCTGCAGAAAGGTGTGACAAAGACGGTGCCCAAGAAGAAGTATAGCAAGCGGTCCATGGAAACTGCCAAGCAACGACTAACAGCCTTGGCCAGCACCTTGCCATACACTAGTATGGCTCACGTCTACTGGTGGAAGAAGCTGACTGCACTCCATGAGCGTCTGGCAGCACAAATGAACCAGCTGTTAGTTGACGAGAGACACCCAGAATGGATAACTGTAGGGCGGACAGTCCTGAAGGGATCGGTCCCATCGGTCCAATCCAACTGCTGACCAATAACCTGCCTCAGTACCACATGGAAGCTCCTGTCAGACATCATAGTGGCTAAGATGAACAGACACATGTTCCTGTGCCCCACTCATTGGCAAGAATACCAGAGGTGCAAAACACCAGCTACTTGTAACAATCAGCCGAGACTGCCTGGATCGATTACAAGAGGGTCTATGACTTAATGCCCCACAGCTGAATCCTGGAATGCCTAGACCTGTACAAGATCAGCAGGACTCTAAGAGCCTTCATCAAGAACTCAATGGGAATGTGGCGTATAACACTAGAGGCCAACTTCAAGCCCAGAGCACAATCACCATCTATCAAGGAGATGCTCTGTCCCTACGGATACTGACTATGGAATGAAGCAGTTGTCAGCCATCTCCTGTATGTGGATGACAATCAAGCTGTATGCCAAGAGTGAACGAGACATCGATTCACTGATCCACACCACCAGGATATACAGCAACGACATTGGAATATCGTTCGGACTGGAGAAATGTAGTCGGATGACAACAAAGAGAGGAAAGGTAGGCAGAACTGAGGGAATCGACTAAGGCAACATTGCAGACATAGAGGACAGCTACAAGTACTTGGAGATCCAACAGGCAAATGAGAACCACAAAGAGGCTGCTGGGAAAGCTGCTACCACCAAGTACCTGCAGATGGGCAGGCAAATCCTGAGGAGTCAGCTGAATTTAGAACAGGATCCGGCCTATCAAAACCTAACGCCCTGCCCATCATCAGGTACCCTGCTAGCAAAAGGAGGAGATAGAAGCCACTGACATCAAGACAAGAAAGTTCCTAACCATTCATGAAGGGTTTTCACCCCAAGTCCCGCATGCTAAATGGAGGGAAGGAGGCCAGGGACTGGTGAGTGTCAGCACCACATTCCAAGATGAAACAACGAATATCCACGAGTACGAGGAAGATGGCCCCAACTGACGGAGTGCTCAGTGAATACCTCAGGCAGCAGAAACTCAAGAAAGAGGAGGAGGTGAGGAACCATCATGGAAGGACAGGCCCCTGCACAGTATGTACCACCAGCAGATAGAGGAAGTAGATGATACCCAGAAATCCTACCAGTGGCTGGAAAAAGCTGGACTGAAAGACAGCACAGAGGCAACTATCATAGCAGCACAGCAACAAGCTCTGAGTACAAGATCCATAGAGGCTGGGGTCTATCACACCAGGCAAGACCCCAGGTGCAGGCTGTGTAAAGATGCCCCTGAGACAATCCAGCACATACCAGCAGGGTGCTAGACTGCTGGTTAAACCTAACTCCATGGCTCAGCAGCTCAAACTCTACTCCTTTTTTTGTTGAATACCTTGATATTCTTTGACTCTACTCACATGTTGGGATGTATTCATTTCCAAGAAGGCAGCAGTAACGTACGCACTGAGAGTCACTTCATCAGATACACCACCCTGTCAACAGAAGACATCATAGACACTTTATCATCAATGCACCAACATTCAGGGATATGAAGTCATGAAAATGATTTTCAGCTGCATGTGGTTTAGATATCATGAATGTCTTGATGCATGTTCAAACATCCAGCTAAAGAGATGAACAGGAAGTTGATTTTGTTCATCTGGACATTGTATTTCAGTGAGATGGATGTTTCTTCTTCACCTCGGGTTTCCCCAACCTTATAAAACAGTTTGTGTAGTCATCTAACTAATCAGAAGGTTGGTGGTTTGATTCCCAGCTGCTCCAGCCTGCATGCCAAATATTTGTGGGTAATATACTAATCCCAAGTTGGTCTCTAGTGCATACTTTGTATTTAGTATAAATATGTGTGAATGCTAACATAGAAGGCAGTGCTGGTGTGAATGGAACAAGATGAATGGAAATTGTGTCTTAAATAAAATAATAGGATATACTGATGTGAGCTATTACAGTATGTAGTACAGTGTTTCCATGTATGCATGACATTATTAATAAAATTTGTTGAATCCACACTGGAGGCTGTTTTCCACAGTCTAAACAGCGAAGAACTGCAGGTTACCTTCATTCCGTTGTTGAAGAGTTTCCCAGACTTTTGAAAACAGCCATTTTCTTGTTGTTTATGTTGCAGCCAGGTCTTAGACTCTTCGATCTTTCTGGGATCAATAAAGATGAAAGACTGAGCTTTGGCAAAACTTCTTACCACAAACGCAGTCAGCCTGACAGAAAGAAAACAACACTTACACGTCTTACAACGATGGAAATGTTTGGCTGTGAGGTCACATTAAGAGAAAGAAATACTGATCATTTGAAAATAAACTTGAAATTTCAAGGTTAAATTTGAAAATGTATTTTGAGACAAAAGCAGAAATGTGGATATCACAGTTATTTCAGGACAAACTGCCACGGTTGCTTTCCCCTGCTGAATAGTGAAATCGTACTTCAGACTCAGTTTTAGTACAAGGAAGGAACTGATGTCACTTGTAGCAATAAAAAGCGTGGCAGTAAGTATAAGTACACTGAAAAGCAGAAAGTGGTGCAGAAAGCTGCATGTGGTTAGATTTGTATAAAAGGAAATGGCTGCTAAGTACAGATGCAAGGATACCGATGGTTCCACGCTCGTGGAATAAAGAGGATCTATGCTGTATCACAAGACCACTGATTTATTTCACTACATCTACTCAAGGCATTTTATACAGGGTATAGCAGTCGTTTGAAACAACAACTGTAATCATTTCAACTGTTTTCTTAGATTTGAATTTGACTTTTTTCACATAACAGTATTAAGACTTTATTATGAAATAGTATTTAGACTTTTTCTTAAAGTAAAATAACTTTAAGCTTTAAAATTCGACTTTATTCTAATAATGATCAATAACATTTTTATGTGGCTCAATACTCCTTCTACCTACTAAATTACACAGTATAACCAAAAGGTATTGTTAATGTTGGCTTAGTCAAAGGATTAAATGGAGAATTATTTAAAGTATTAGAGGTAGACATGTTTATGATTTAATGGGTAGTCAAACTTCAAGAAACGTCTTCTGTTTGGTGGGACATTTAAAAACCAGTGTAACCTCTCTGGTTTGTGACATGTTTGATCAGTGATGTTCTCACCAAGTGTTTCCTGGTCCTGTTCCAAATGTGGTGTAAGCACCGTCAGCACTTTTGTAGTTGAGCTGTCTTTGGTATCCTGTAACAACAGGGACACCATGATCGAGACATTGTTGCTATGGTGATGATTGGACTCCATTTGTTTATGGATCTGCATGTGTACATCGAGATTTGGGAAATTCAATGACTCTTGCTGACAGATGAGGAAAATGACGCATTTGACCAAAAGCTGTGGCTAATGCTGCTCCTGTCGGCTTGTTTCTTGAACCGTGTGTGTTGAAGTGATTCAAATGATTTCCTTCTTAGAGGAAACAATAAAAACTTGCCACTGGTGAGGAAGTTAGTAGCTTTTTCCATGATGGCTGCGGTGAGCTGCTGTGTGCCTTTCAGGTAGTGGAGGATGTAGATGTTGGGGGCCAGGAGAGCCATGTTCTGCTCCCCACATCCATACGGCATCTGCAGCAATCCATCCAGGTTCTTCAGAGCCCGGCCGAGGATGTCACCTGATCAAAAACACTGATTCACTAAAACTAACAAAACTAGCGTAAAACAACTTTGTATTATTGAGTTTACGATTCAACAATACAAAGGAGACGGGGCAAAAACAGCATTCATGGACAAAAACCACTGCTGACCAAGAAGAACACAAAAGCTTATCTCACATTAGCTAAAAAAAACATCTCCATGCGCCAGAAGATATTTTGGAGAATATTTATGGACTGAAGAGAAAACGTTTTGAGTTTTGTTGCATTTGGCTTAAAAGTGACGCATCATTTCATAGAAAGAACATCATACCAACAGTGGTGGTAGCAGTGTGATGCTCTGGGGCTGTGTGGCGTAGGTTTGTCTGCAGCTCAGCTGCAGGGGAGGGGTGGGGCATTGGGATCAGGCGGTTAGCGACGGAGGGTCTGGTTAAGGCAGCTGGTGCCCACTGTTAAATCATGCCTCTGCTGTTTCAGTAGCTCGCCACGACCTGGAGGGAAGAACTCTCTACCAGGAGAATGTCCAGCTATCAGTTTGTGCCTTAAATCTAAAACTTGGGCATTTAACCCTCTGGGGTCAGGGTATAATTGGCCGTTTTTGACTACTTTTGATTTTACCTCTATATCTCACCTTTAAAAACTGTTTATCTTGCCTTGTTTGGTATCGTTACTTTCAGCACAGCTTCAAATATCTGAAATTTGAGTTATTTTTTCATTTTGGTATACTATATTAGCACAATTGATCTAAATTCAGACAAAAATGTCAAAATCAGAGTAGAAAAAGTTACATTTTTTACTGTAAAACCCACAAACATGTTTAATGAACCATTTTCATAACTTGAAATGCAAAGATAGATAGCAATCAGTTCTGCATCAAATAAGAAGGCACACAAATTATTCGTGTTCAGTACAAGACAGAGGAGAACAGCACAGGCCTGAACCAGGTCTGACAGCAGGAGGAGCATCAGTCCAGTTTTCCATGTGGGAACAGCGTTTACACTGGACTCTGCCTTTGACGGCGTTTTTGGAGCAAATGTGACATTCAGCAGTCTAACTGACACACAATACAACACAATAACTACACACACACTAACTACAGCCTCCAAACGTCACTAATGTGTGACATATGAAAACTCTCTCTCTCTCTCTTTTTTGCTCGCTTTCCGTCACTACTAAAAATGCTTTCTCCCTAAATAACCAAGCGTCACATGTTGCCAAATCATTTTTTGATTGGCTGACATGGTAAACTCTAACACAATAGGGAAGGAGTGTTTTTTATTTTATTTTTTCACGCGCAAGCAGAGAGTGTTTGCTAGCGCTGTCTGTAGAGAACACCGTTTTTACCTTCTTCCTGCTGTAAACGCCACTGTTTTGTAAAGAAGAAAACACACGTGTATTTTTTATCATAACTCTGGTTTTACGTGGCCCATCGACACAATTCAAGAACTGGTATATAGTCTGAAGTCCGTTACTTTCGACCAACAAAACAACCTGAAGAGCCGGTTGGGAGCTGAAAGTCCCGGCTCTTTTTAATGCGCCGAGCCGAAAGAGCCGGTTCTCCAACAAGAGAAAGAAATCCCATCACTATCTTGTGGCTGTGTCGTCTTAAATTGGTCATGTGATTTTGACGTGTCGGCGCTTCTGTCGACCGCAGAGGGTTAAGATGGAAATGATCCAGGACGCCAGAAAGTGGCCGAGTCAAAATCTGGACTTAAATCCTACTCACATGATTCTGCATGACCAGAACGATTGCGCTGGAAAACCCTCTGGTGTGACTGGGCCAAAACTCAGCGTTTCAAAAACACTTATGACTAAAGCTAGACTGCAGTTCTTCCTGCACAGAATGGCACAAACAGCCTTTTTGGGGTCCATTTCTTTTTCACACAAGGCCAGGAAGACGTGGGTCTATTTATAAATGAAATCATCTTTTAAAAGCTGAATACGGTTTTTACTTTTACTTGAACATGACGTCTCTTTTATTTTCTGTTGCTTTAGTAATTTGCCTTTTAACAAAGCTTTAACCTGCCATATTTTATTTGGCTGAATAAAATTGAGATGAAATCATGAGGTTTACCCAGGACTGATACAGAAGTGCGGGCAGATCCTTCTATCACATTCTCAGGCAGATGTATCTCTGCCTCCGTCAGCGGGCTTCCTGTGTACAGACACAACAAACGTCCAATCAGGAAGTCACGACTACAACAGAGTTACTGTTCAAAGTCACCAGGTGGCCTGATCTTCAGCACATATCGTTACATTTTGTGAAAGTAAAAGATGACATTTTACTTTAAAAAATAACATTTTATGTACACAGTGCACTCCACTGCTAACTTTGAGCATTTAGGTCATTGTTTACTGACATTATTTAACTGGTGTGCTGATGGACATGACACTGACCTTTTGGACAAAGAAGCCAGTTGTACGTCTTTGTCGTCTCACTTCCCTCGGCCTGAGGAAAAGTATCTTTAAAATGAGTAACAATTTAAATTTTATGAGTAAAAATGTTTTTCTCGTCTCGTATTTATGACACTGACCTTCACTATGAGAGATTTGGTGACCACGTCGATGCGACCTCTGTCTGGTACGCTCACAACCTCATTATCGCATGACACATGGGACGCTACGGCCTCAGCAGACACAGTCACATTCACAGCCCCTAAAAGCAGCAGCACAGGTCACCTTCTTTGTCTCTCCATTAAAATAAAGGTTACCGAGGTTATTTTACAGATTTTGTAGAAACTAGAAGGAAATGTGTTGGGACAAAAGGAGGCGGTTAACTGTGATCACACTAGATCTAAAGCTAGATTTAATGTTGGTTTTAAATCGAAGGTAAGATCAATTACAATTGGAAATTTTACTGCATCAGGCATGAAAAACATGAGCTGAAAAAAACAGTCCAAAATGATGTCAGGGTTGCTGCTGAGTCCTGCTGGAGGCCAAAGTACTGCAAATCATAAGATCCATTTAAGATTAAGAAGAAATCATTTGCATGGCAATGCAACTGCAAACAGTCTGTTCTAATGATACTGACCAAGGGAACATGCATAATGAATTGAAAGGAAGGTTTCAAAATGACTTGTAATTGGCTAAGACAGCTGCATTAAGTAAAGCATGAGGATGGAGGCAGCTGCTGCCCTCAGACTGGAGGTATAGACGTTCTGCCCCACTCCCTACAACCCCCACTTTAGCCTTCCAAACACAGGGGTTATATTCTTGGTTTACCTGGATTTGCAGCTGCATTTGACTGTCTACATGTCCTAGCTCTACACTGCACACTCACTGTCGTCTAATGCACACACAGCTTTCTAAATTCCATGAATATAGCTTATTGGGTCTCAGATTCTCTCATTTCATTATGATAACTTCTATTTCAGCTATTTCTCACATAGTGCTTTTATAATTGCTCTTTATTGTTTTAATCTCATTTATTCTATTTAGCCATCTTATGTGGATTCTTTTTAAGTCACTTCCTGAGAGTTCACTTCCTGCTTCTGGGTGCTGCACTTGGGTCGTACTCAGCCTGCCACACAGCGGTTTCCTGGCAGTGTGGAGGACCAAAGCCTGATCCTCACCTAAGGCTGTTGGGATCATGGTCCACCTGAGGTCTTGCGCTCGTTGGCACACAAACAGGATGTGTACAGATCACCAGAGAGAGGCGTGAGGGTGTAATCTGAGGACGGCCCAGGAGTGACAGTAACCTGTACGAGGAACACAGACATGGCTACATTTAAACCTGAGTTCAAATGTGAACACATTTTTAAGCATCTAAACGAATGCACAAGTTTGATGTTATGAACTCATGATCAAAGTAGACCTTCATTTTACTTGGATACTTTAATCACTCCCTTCCTAATCGTTTCCCTCCATCTGTTTTCTTACAGCCTCCACACTAAACTCTGTTCTACAAGGTGCATGAGCGCACAAAGAAAGCTAGAGGAGGGCTGGTAGTGTAAAGACATGTGATTGGGCAATCCTGGTGTCAGTGCTTGCAGGTGAGCTTGTAGGTGTTGGTGAGCAGAGGCCCTTCAAGAACGGCCTGCATCCTGCATGGTTTATTGCAGAAAAAATATTTTCTATTGTATTTTAATAACTATGATATAAATTTTGCTTAGAAAGTCATCTTTTCAGTATGGTTTTCCTTGGCTATGAACAGACATGTATCTAAACACTTTAATCATTCATTACCATGATGCAGCTGGTCAGGTAGTTAAAGACAGTCGCCCTCAGTTCAAAGTGCTCCCCCCGGATGATGGAGTAGGGCATGGTGAGTTCAAGGAAGAAAGGTTGGAAGACTTTCATTTCTTTACGAGGAGCCAAACCAAAACCCTGAGAGGACAAACAGAAAGCCTCCGTCTCCCAGGTGGTGATGGTGTCTGGGACAGTCAGGGACACGCCCCTTTTTCCATCGTCTCTGAAGCAGCAGATACACACAAACACATTCTGTAACATAATCAAACATGTTTTTATGTCTGTAAATTACTTGTATATCATAGTTACATCCTGCAGTGTGAATTACTTGTTTGTTGCATTGACAAAGTAAAAGAGCTCCACGTTGCTGATGACAGTGAAATAATATTGTCAATAGAAAATTGTACTCAGTAGTCAGTATAATCTTTTAATAATATAAGTTTACATATGGTAGTGATAGGATGTGCGATCCTTAATAGTCTGCAAAAGCTTTGCGTGCATTCCAGAGTGCTCTGGCTTTCACGCCCACATCCTGGGAGCGTGGGAGAGGTCGTACCTCGTCTTATTGTTTACTGTAGGATAAACGTAGCTATGTCTACTCCCTTTTTTACATACAGATGAACTGTTGGATTTTCGTTTAAGTTTACGGGGTCACACTCTGACACACACATGCACACACACACACACACATATACACCTCCACATTCCAATGTAAGGAACAAACGCCCACTGATGTATAAATAAAGACCAGGGCAGTCTCAGAGCTGCGAGTCTCTGAGCCCTCACTCTCTCGTGCGAGCGCTCTGGTGACTGCCTTGCTAGCAAGAAAACCTGTGTGTTTCTCCTCTCTGATTCTCTGCTGAAGAAGTGTTTTAGAATACATCTCTAACAATACATATCCCACAAAACTTTAAATATGACAAAACATCAGCCTGAAGCATCAAAACATGCTAAGAAAAAACTCACAATTATTCTATTTTCATGTTTTTCATGTGTGCAAATCCACAGCAGAAAGTTCACATGGGTTTCTAAATGTGATCGTATAAACTTTTTAAAAATGTAATATGCACCAGATCTCTTCACAACAGATACTTACCCAACTTCCACCAGATCCCAGATCCACGTCTCAGGGAAGAAAGAGCGAGCTGTCACTATTGGTGCAGCTTCAGGAGGAAGATGCCCAGCAGATCCCAGACCAGGACCAGAAGATCACTATGATCAGTAACCATATCTAAGAAAAGAAAGGAAAATAATTACTGGTTTTCTTTTTGGTGAATACAAAGAAAATTTGTATCAAAAACACAACGCAAACAAGCAAATGAGTCACCGTAGGAGACAAGATAGTTATATGGTAGACACCAGGGCCATCATGGTAGACTTTTCCTTTGAACTTGAGGCATGAAGGCAATCGAATAAGCAAGTTTGTCGCCATCTTCAGTCCGACATTCTAGATATTTCAGCAGCACACAAAGATCAGCAAAAACTGGTGCAACAACAAAAACTATTGTATTTACGTTATGTTTGACGGACTCACAGGTATACTTGTATGATACCTGGAAAACTGCATAGGCGTCATTTTGCTCTTGACTGGGGTACGGCAAAACATATCTTTTTGGTCTCACATTAAGGCAGTCTGTAGCATCATCAACCTCATACGGGATACCTGAGGATTTCTTGAGTGGGAGCAAGTCAAATATCTGAAAAGAAAAGTGCAGTTCAGCAAAACCTCCAAACATTTTTAGTCCTATGAAGTTTGACTGATCTATCATGATCATGGTCACATTTGGTCCACATATTTGTTAAACTCTTAATGAAGTACTGGTGTAAATATTAGAACCGATTAGGTTCAAATGAACTGCTAGTTTACCTAAGAAGGGTTCTTAAAAGATAAATAAATAAAAATGATGGAGTCAGCAGTAAGCCTCCACAGATATGAGGTGTTGTAGTTGAGGGATCTTACAGAAGTTGTCCAATTTCTCTATAAACTGTTCTTCTTAGTGACTTATATGGTAAGTGTTCTCCATTTGAAGTCTCTGTAGCTCCTTTACCTCACCAAGTCTCACTTTTTTCAAGTTTTGCTGTGTTTAACATCAACAAACACTCGTGTATTTGAGCAGTTTTGATGTAAAGTTGAAGTCGTCTCTCAATAAAGCAGACACTGACTGGCAGGTGATGCACTTACAGATTGTTGCATGGTTGAATTATTTGCTAAAAAAAAGTCATGATCCTGGATTTATCTCCATTTTGAAATATTAATTTGCCCAAAGGGAATTAATTTTATAAGATTAAAATATTGCTGTCTGCAACCACATGAGCAACAAGCACGGTACTTACTTACTAGTAATAGTAGTAATAACACTAGTTTGCTTTAAGACAAACTCAGCATTTGACTGTTTAAAACAGTTGAATGTACGACTACCCAAAGAATACTTATCAGGACACAAGTACCAGAGCAAAGGCCTGAGCTGTTGGTAACTCACGACACTACGGGCTCTGGAAATAAGGGATGTGTCCACCTCACTGGTGTTATATCAGCAGTTACCTTATCTGCATCCAGAGTCTTCCCAGGCTCCTTGATGAGAACGCTCTTGTCGATGGCGCTCACACCACACAGAGAACGTGGCAGGGCCGTCACCTGCATGTTGGTCTCTTCACCTGGGACGGCTGAAGACGGTGAAAACTCCACTGACACCTGACACACACACAAAACACCCGTAGAAGTTACTGTGATGAGTCCCCACTCACTGCTGGCTAAATGTGCTGCTTCACTGTGGTGAGTGACAAATCATGAGTCCCATGAGATGGCTGCACACTACATTGGACACTGTATGAATCTGTGTCAGTGTTAGATAGGTAGGACTTGCATCATCATTGAAAAAGTGCTTGTATAAATGGGAGTGAGCGGGTCATGAGGTCATATAAAGAAGCTTGAGTCCTCAGGTAGAGTAGAAACAGCTGTGCAACAACCAGTCCACAACAACCAGTATATGCTAGAAATCCTCAGGTGATTTAGCCAACTGAATTTGACTTTGATTTGAACGACATGGCATGACTGCAGACACCAAACACACAGCACACCTCTAGAATTACACTCACCTTGTTGCGAAGCATTGTTCAGTAGAGAAGTCAGCACTGTGGGCAATTACATCCTCACTTGGCAGGACGGCATAAGCCACAACCTGGGAACTCTGGAGCCAATCTCAGGAGACACTCTGACTTTAAAGGACACCTGGCCCTCATTCACTGAAACACAGGTCCAAACATGCATCCACAGAATCAACAAAAAACAGACCAACGTCAATGCTCTTGGCTGTGGCATTTGTGGAAATATGGGAATTTAACCCGATCTGTCTTGCACTTCAACCTGTTTTTGTCCTTGCATGGTGACAGCTCCTCTGGACAACACCTGGAAGACCAGAAATCATTTAAAAACAAGAATGAACTAGCACTGATATCTGTGGACATCACTACCAGTGAAAGGTTTTTGACACCTTTTAATTCAATGTGTTTGAATTAAAAGGTTAAGAGACATCCAGATTCAAGGCGGAAGCACATTTGGATGTCATCAGCATAACAATGAAAGGGAATGTTGTATTCTTAAATATAGGAATAAAAATAAAAAAGGCAGCGTGTATGAGGAGAACAGAGCTGGACCCCAAACAGAGCCCTGTGGCACACCACAACACACAGGGGCAGAGGAAGAGGGGTATTGCCCAATAGCAACAAACATGAGCTCTCTGACAGGTTTGATTTAAACCATGATAAAACTGAGCCTTTAAGACCAACAACGTGCTTGAGTCTCCATAAGAGAATGTTGTGATCAGCTGTGTCAAAGGTAGCAGTCAGATCTAAAAGGACTAAAACAACAGAACAACCTGAGTCTACAGTTATAAGAAGATCATTAAAAACTCGTAAAAGTGCAGTCTCAGGACGAGATTTAAAACCAGACTGGAATGCTTCACAAATGCCACAAACATCTAAAAAGGTCGGACGTTGCTTGAAAACAACTTTTGCCAAAATTGCGGACATAAAAGAAAGTTTAAATTGGCCTGAAGTTAGAAAGAACATTGGGATCAAGATTTTTCTTCTTAACCCTTTAAGACCTACCATAGAACCAAGTCCGCCAGAGCTTATATTATATTTTTACATGCTGTAGTGCCATTTTTGGGAGCATTCCAAGTTGATATACATCAATACAACCATATAGCATAGTAATTACATAAATTGCAAAAAAGTGCAATAACTAAAAAAAAATTGTGAAAAATGGTTTTTGTTTTTTTTAACATATATTTCTAGTTAGAGAAAGTTAAGAGGCTGATCCCTCAAAACTGTAAATACAAAAAAGTTGCACAAACTAGTTTCCCCCCACAGGAAATATATTTTGGTGAGTGGGACTATGAGTGTCTTCATAGTTTTATTTTTGAAATACACCAATTTCAGTATACTGCAGGAAAAAAACGAAAATAAATATTATGGAAAAAACTTATGAAAAAACTTATGAAAGAATTATGAAAATAACAGCATAAGGCATCAAAATAAACTATTTCCAGCAGTGCAATATGAGCCCTCAGCATCCCAGAAAAACGACACAGAAAGTCATGAAGTCAAACATAACTTTTAAAAACACCAGTATAGGCTCATGAGGCCTTGATGGTAAAAAACTACATTTCCGCAAAATGACATCACTTCGGTTTCGGGCAGGTCATGGTGGACATGCGATAGTTCACGCTGATGGACGTAGGAAGTGTTACAAACAGCTGATTGGATCGGCAAAGCGTGTTTCTGGAATATTATGTTTTTGTTGCTGCAGTGCTTTTTATGCAGTTTTGCAAAGCTATATGTGGAAGGAAACCGTGACCTAGGACAAGCTGATGGCATAAGATGTAAGTACAACTCCTCCGGTTTCATATGCAAAAAAATGATTGCGCTAGCTCACGTGGTTGCAGAGCTACCGGGATTTAAAAATAGTTACGCAAAATGGAGCGTGTCCGCTCCGACGGGTTTAAAGGGTTAATAATGCCTCTGATGTCTTTTTTGTTGTGAGATTTGAAGATTCGTGTGCTGAGGTTTTTTTCTGTTCTCAAACCGATCTCCCTTTAAGGGCTCAGTCTGGGTGGGTCTTTTTTCTCCTCGTCTTTCCTCGTGTAAAATGGTAAATGGCCTGTATTTGTATAGCGCTTTTACTAGTCCACTAAGGACCCCAAAGCGCTTTTCACATTCAGTCATCCGCCCATTCACACAATAGTGGAGGCAAACTACAGTTGTAGCCAAAGCTGCCCTGGGGCGCACTGACAGAAGCGAGGCTGCTTTGTTGCACCATCGGCCACTCTTGAATACTGTTGACGGACTACTGCATATAAAACTGTTCAGTTAATACTAATTTATTAGTTGATATAAGGACAAAGATAATGTAAATATGGTTATTTTTTCATGTTATATTAATGGCTTTATGTTACTTAAGAGAACTGCAATCTATACATCACTGATTGGCTAGCAAGCCTTTTGTGGGATGGATTAGTAGTGTCCTGGGCGGGTCTTTTTTCTCCTCATCTTTCCTCGTGTATTGTGTATTTCCTGTTCTACCTCTTCTGACCTGTCGTCCCCATGTGATGTTTGTGCAATGTATGTATGGCTGGAAGGGTAAGATGGCGCTGGAGTGCTGGCAGCCTTTAACCCAATTTCCTTCTGGGTCAATAAAGGTCATCAATCAATCAGTCAAAAGTGCAGGGGACACAGGAAAAGCACAATAACTATAATGAGGGCTAAATACAAACAACTTTAACTGAGAGCAGAACCCAGATGACTAAAACTAAGAAGGCCTTAGAATTTAAATACTTAACAGAGAGAGAAAACTAAGGATATCATGAACAAAGGACCAAACACTGAGGCTAATTACTAAGCTGACAGAAAATAATGAGGGACAAAGCACAGGGACCAGACATGAAGTCTGTGATTCAGGAGACAGACGCCCTCCCTAGTTTTACGTTTTGATAAACCATATAGTTTGGGCTGAATCAGTATTTATGCTGAAATAGATCGAAGCTGCTGGATTCTAATGATGGACTGAGAGTGTCTTCTTCAGTTAGGATGGGTTTTACAACAGTAGTTTTTTAGCAAACACACAAAAAGTCTGGTCATGTTCAACTTTGTAGTAAACCCAGAGATAACTCACCAGATAAATGACATCCACAGACCCCGGAGACTCTCCCACTATAGTGTAGTTGACTGATATGTCTTCTTCTTCATCACAGGGAAGTGATTTATCCTTCTTCTGTACCTCTAGAGAGCTGATTGTTTTAATATCAGGAGAAGACGGCTGGGACATGGATAATGTGTGAACTCCCCTGTCATAGTATGCAGTTCTGTATCCTGGGTAGCCCAGTGTTGGTGTCAGGCTTGCCTAGTTGGGGATAGGAAACAAAAATTTAAAAACTTGATCTACAAATAACATTGGACAACGAGGCTTTATAAGCAAGGCAAAGGTGGAGGAAGATGAGTCATAAACTGTTTCAGGATTGCAGCTTACTACTGTGGGAGGTATTTGGACATTTGCAGCCTATCAGAAACCAATTGTGGCTTCATGCTGCTGTCATGGCTGCATTAAATTACACATTGTTTCAGTGTGTCAGCTCACATGGAGTTGGATATCCTGGTCAAAGTTATCAGTGCTGAAAGAAAATGAGGCCACACCGTTGCTGTCAGTTGTCAGATTTTGTAGTGAGCGTGTTTGCCACATTTCTCCCGTGAACAGGTAGACCGGTGCGTCACAAACTGGTGTATTATTGTGGTACACTGCTCTGACCTGTTGAAAAGCACAATGCTCTATCATGGAAAATACAAACAATTTAAATGTGCTTTGTACGACAAACTGAGCTGAAAACAACATGTTAGGCTTACTTTTCCTTCCACATTAGATCCCCGTTCCCAAACCTTGGGCACGTTAATGAAAGACACTTTTCCAAGGACGTAAGAAATCCTGACTCTCTTCTCTTGAGGGAGTGAAACACCTGAATGTAAAAACTTTCATGTTACAATCCTGTGAATGCCTTTTTGGTTAAATACACATCGATGTGTCATTATAAAGAAATAAAAATCCTTGCCTGTTCCCTCTTCTTCAACTTTGGCCCTGATATCCAGAACATCATGAAGCCTCCTTTGGTCTATTTTAGTAAAAATTGACATGTTGAAGGAAACAGTTGCACAGCCAGTCTTGTCTGCCTGGAAAGAACAATAAAGAAAGAAAATCACTGATACAAAGAATAAACCAAATTAGAATCAAATCTCATTCACAATCGAATCTATAAAATATATTAAAAGTTCAAACTAGAGATGGCACGATACCACTTTTTTATGTCCGATACCGATATCATAAATTTGGATATCTGCCGATACCGATATGAATCCGATATAGTGTTTTTAATCAATAAAACTTTTTTTTAATATCTTGCTGCATTTTGTATAAGTTCAAACTCAAATTTAAATAAACAAAACACTAAAGCTATTCTGTTATATCAGTATGTAAAAAATACACTGCGCCCAAAACATTTCATAGTTCAGCAACACTGATCCTCAACAACATCCTCCCTATTCTGGTATTTTAAAGAGTACTTAGCAGAAATATTAAGCAACCTAACTAATAGGGTTGCAAACTCCCAGCAAAAGAAAAAAGGAACCACCCCCACCCTCCACCTCATGGTGCTTAATCGACGTAATCAACTTTAGCTTGATGCAGGGTGAAAGAAAATACACAGAAATAAATTATTTTTCAAGAATAATTAAATAGATTCAACATCTTTCTTCAACAGAACTGCAGACTGCACAGATGGTATCTTCCTAAAGGAAAAAAAAAGTACTATAGCTTACTAGTGTGTACTATGTCAGGGTTCCTGGGTCGTTGACCCAGTGATTTCAGTTTGTTCATGTTCAGTTTAGTTCGCCACATTAATGTTCTCACTTCCTGTTTTTTCCCCGTGTCAGCTTGTCTCTCGTGTCATTAGTCAGATTATGTTCAGCCCTGTACTCACCTGTTTCCAATCATTGTCATCATTCAACCTGTGTATTTAAGTTCCTCGGTTTCACCAGTTCTTTGTCGTGTCATTGATGTTACGTTGTCCTTCCCGTGTGTTCCCTCAGTTCAGTCAGCCGTTCAGTTGTCTAGCCAGTCAGTGTCCGTTCACCCTCTGTTCACCCACTCCCTATAATAAACCTTCACCTACCTGCCAGTCCTGCGTTTGGGTTCCTTCTTCCTCGCCTCCACACAACGCCTGACAGAATGACACGACCCGTGCCACGAAGACACGATTGGAACCCAGCGGACTCGGACCTCTACGAGCGGCAGGAGGTAGCGCTCTCCTTGTGGGCGGAAAAGCTCAAGGAGAAACAGCGGCTCTTCGCGGAGCGAGAGCACATCTTCGAGGGTACTCGCCTGGCTCTGGGCGGACCTCGGAGACACCGCGTTCTCCCACCTGCTGCCTCACCTGCACCGGAGCGTCTGCCGCGGAGAGTGGACGTTTCGCGCTGCGCTTCAGCGGCTCCCTCTCTCGCGAGTCGCTCCTCGCTCACACTCACCTGCCTCATTCACCGGACCTTCACTCTCGCCACGGCACAGCGGCTCCGCCTCCCACCTCGGCTCAACAGAGGTTCCCGTGCCAGAGGCTCGGACGTGTACCCCGCCCGCTTCCTCCTCCCGGAGAAAGCGGCGCACACGCCGCCATAAAATGGACTATTTCCAGCAATTCCTGGTGTTGAGTTCCAGTGACTGTTTTCCACCCTCATTTGACTCTCCACTTAAAACCAATAATAAACCCATATCTCATTCATGGGATGTTTCCCTCCTGGAGGATTCTGTGGACTGGGAAGATTTGTTCTGCTCTGCTCCCCCCAAGACTGTAAATAGTGGTGACAGAAGGACCAGCATAATCCCTGAGAAACTTGGCAGATTCACCCACCCAGTCATTATTTCCACCCCTATCAGTCAGCCTACACCCAAACCTGTGCCAGCTCCTGGGACGAGGGCAGCTGTGACCCAGTCTACCTCCACACCCGCTTCTGTTTCTCGGGTGGGGGTGACTGGTGTCCAGCCACCTCCCGTGCCTGTCCCAGCGCCCAGGCTGAGGGCAGCCAGAACCCAGCCAGACCTCCCTAGAGGCTTGGAAGAGCTAACCGGTTCACCTGCTACCTCACCACTTCATCCACCTCCTGACCCAGCCTTTCACGCCCTCGCACTATCCCTAGTTAGATTAGCTGAACTGTCCCCTGCCCAGGCACCAGCCTTACTAGCCCAAGCTGTAATTTTATCTCCGTCACTAGCTCAGTCTGTAGCTCAGCCATTAGCCACACCAACCTCAGCTCCGTCGTCAGCCTCGCCTACCTCTGTTCATCCCTTAGCATCTCCACTCCAGTCAGTTCCCTCACCTGCTGTTCAGCTTCCACTCCAGTCAGTTCCCTCACCTGCTGTTCAGCCTTCACTCCAGCCCCCTGTACTTCCGTCTCCTGTCCTCCAGTCCCCTCCAGTCCAGTCCGTAGTCCAGTCAGTCCAGTCTGCCCCTACTACAAATAGAAAAAGACGAATGATATCCTGAACTAATCACTGAATTCGTAGGTAAATTCGCGGTACGAATTGGTGTATGTGTAAATTTCTAACAATTTAAAAATATGTTATATAATAATAAACAAAACAAATCGTAGGCAGATTA
>NW_024386745.1:65950-121880 GCF_900408965.1 Simochromis diagramma
CTGTGCCATGTCATTTATTTCTTATGCATCACACAATCCATGTCATTTATTTCTTTTGCATCATACAGAATCCTTCAAAACAGTACACTTTCGTTACACCAAAGTTCTCCCGATCGAGATCCCCGAGGTATTTCGCGACCCCAACCCACAGCAGAAGTTACGATAGCAAACATTGGAGTCTGGAGGGACCCCAAACCGCAACTGAAACAACTCTCAACTTCACATCATCATCATCATCATAATTATCATCACACTCGTCTCCTTGCGAACGCTTAGCTTTACAGAAAGCGGTGTTCGAGTACACCGGCCTCTGCGAGGACCTCGGACTCTCGCTGCCTCCCCGACCTCCTTCCTCCTTCTCCTCGGTTTCCTGTGCCTCACTGGAGAACATTTTTTTCTGTATCATTTCTATTCCGCGAACACCGGCCTACGTGAAGACCTTGGACTCTCCATGTCTCCTCATCCTTCTTGCTCCTTCTCCTCAGTTCTCCTGTGCCTCGCTAGCGAGTGCTTAGCCGAACAGGCCTTGGGTTACGCATAAACCGGCCGCAGGCTCTTGTGCACTTCGGGCGTAGCGATGAGGATCAAAACACCCCAATCAGACAAAGTAAAGGCAATCCAAGGTGTTAGCGGGCCAAAATTTTCACCCGCTTTTAGCTGATAGAAAAGATTTCGCTCTCTCTAAGGCTGAAAGCATAGCCCCAAAGCCCACCGGTGTTGAGCATGAATCTCTCCTCCATCGGACCTGCAGCCGATTGGCTAACCGGGTGCGAGGGGAGCCGCCCCTTTGTTATGTGATTGGCAGCGCGGCGAGTTAGGCAGCTAGTCCCGGCGCAAATTTTCAAACTAGGTAAGCAGCATTCGGGAGCTGAGCCGGGGAGCAAACAACAAGGACAAGATTGTGCGCTGGCAGCGGCTGCAGTCCTGTGCGATTAAGAGAGAAGGGAGAACTTAGACTTTGCGCTGAATTTTAGACGGAGCTGGTAAGAGAGCTGGTTTGAAGAAAAAGACTAAGGATTTTTTCAGGAGTTTTTGCCCTGTTATCGAAGATAGGTTTTGGGAATAGAGGGGTCCCTAACAAGGGTTTTTTGACGTGCGTTTTTGGAGAAATACGGAGGGTTTTTCAGGAGTTTTTCCCTGGTTATTTTGTCTAAGGATTGGGGTGGGAGCCGCGGGGCGCTGAATTTGAGAAAAAATACTAAGGATTTTAGTGGGATCGGTGGGATCGCGAGAGGTTTTTTTACGATTCTGAGTTTGATTCTAAATCTCCTTGTTTGTATTAAACAAATGCATATAAATTGAAATAAAGTTTTGCCACAAGGCATGCAGCCTGTATTTCTGGCCATACTGAACGTTACAAAAGCACAAGTTTAACTAAGCACTTTTACTATGGTTTAACACATTTTCACACATAAGCACGGAGCCTGAGACACACAGCACGTCCGGAGACACAGGCGCGCCCATGCGCGCGCCCAGACACACAGCCTCGGGCACGCGCCCGCGCAACACACACACACACGCTGACCCACCACCAGATGGCGTTTTTTAAGCATAAAAAAGTAAAAACTTTATTTTAATGGATTAAAAAATAAAAGAAAGCTATTTGATATATAAGAAACTTTCTAAATAATCAATTAGTTCTTTTTAGGGGAAAAATCAATGAGCATATTTTTGATGAATATCATATTTTTATTACTTCCTTTATTACTCCCTATGGCCATAAAACTTTATTGGGGGCCAATCACCCAGTTTGACATAAGGGGTATAATATCCCTCTCTCGCATCAGAGCATCAGGATGTATAGTGTGAGACCTGCATCGTGACCTAGAACTTCTAACTTCTGCGATTTAATTGTACAGTTTGAGCAGGAGCTGAATAACGTGACTGAAAAAAATCGCACAGTGTTTGCCCAGCTTAATGCAGACTGTTTAAACTAAACAAGCTGCTGTTTCACATAATAAACCCTGTCACCCGCAGTATTGCTTCTGTTTTAACAGTTAAAGCAGTAGAGACGAGCTGTTTGCATGTGCGTTGAACTCTAGCATCATTAATCAGGCTAGCTGTTAGCTTATAGCTCACGCTAGCTAACCAGCGAGCAGTTAAAAAGACAGCTGAAGCTGCACAAAACACCCACAAACTTATCTCACTACAACGTAGCGCCGAAAATATGACTCGCAGCTCGAGCTCGACACAGCTGCTGTAACATAAGACTGACATCCAGCTAACCACAGCTAAAAGATATTTAGAGAAAACTTACCGTTTCCTCAGGTTACACGAGCTGAGTTGTTTCATGCTGAAAAGTTGTTGTTTTGGCTCTCACTGAAGACACCGACGCTGAAGACAGAGCTGTTCTTTTGTGCTGCTTTTAAGAGAAACATTCTTTGTTTGTGAGGCCAAAGGTGTTCATCCTCTTCAGCTCTAGCGTAGACTCTGCCATCATATTTCTTCTTTCCGTGTGTCGCTACTTTGAAACGCTTGGGCCGCTCTGCCCGCCACGGTTTCAAACTGGTCATGTGACTGCATGGCCACATCTGATGGTAAAAAAGTTACCAGAAACTCCACTGGCGGCATGTTATCTAATGTGTTAAACTAATGTTTTTTTAAAGTAACGAGTCGAATTTTGCAAATGTAGCGGAGTAAAAGTACAGTTTCTTCTTCATAAATGAACTCAAGTAAAAGCAAAAAGTAAGTAAAACTTACTCAAGTAAATGTAACAAAGTAAATGTAGCTCGTTACTACCCACCTCTGGCACCAACAGCCCACCGTTACCCAGTTTATTACTGGCTAATGTGCAGTCTCTGGAGAACAAGCTGTGCGAGCTTCGGGCACGGATCTCATTCCAGCGAGAGATGCGGGACTGCTGCGTGATCTGCCTCACAGAAACCTGGCTATCGGACAAAGTACCGGACTCCGCAATACAACTACCGGGGTTCTCTGTGCACCGCGCGGACAGGTCACAGGATCTTACTGGGAAAAGCAGAGGCGGTGGTGTGTGTTTCATGATCAACAACAGCTGGTGATTATGCGAACGTGCACCCGGTCAAATCCTTCTGCTCACCGGACCTGGAGTACCTGATGATTAAGTGCCGGCCATTCTGGCTACCGAGGGAATTTACAGCAGTGATTAACGGCTGTTTACATTCCCCCACAAGCCGACACTGACCGTGCACTCAGGGAACTGTACAGCGCGATCAGCAGCGAGGAAACCGCACACCCAGGGGCAGCGTTTATCACAGCCGGAGACTTTAATAAGGGAAACCTGAAGAAAGTCTCACCCAAACTCCACCAACACATCCTTTTTAACACCCGTGGAGACCGGCTACTCGACCACTGCTACACCTCTTTCCGGGATGCGTACAAAGCCCTCCCCCGCGCCCCATTCGGCCAATCAGATCACCGCCTCCATCCTGCTCCTGCCACCTACAGGCAGAAGCTGAAACAGGAAGCTCAACCCTGAGGGCGGTGCACCGTTGTCGGACCAATCGGAGTCTGCGCTGCGGGACTGTTTTGATCACGCGGACTGGGAAATGTTTCACGTGGTTGCTAGGGACATTGACGAGTACACAGACTCAGTCTGCGGATTTATCAGGAAATGTGTGGAAGATGTCGTCCCACTCAGAACAGTTAAATCCTTCCAAATCAAAAAACCCTGGATTAACGGAGATGTTCGAGCGGCACTGGCGGCACGGAGCACCGCTTTTGTCTCCACGAACACATCGGACTACAAACACGCACATTACCAACTCCGGAAGACGATCAAAGCAGCCAAACGTGAGTACAGGGACAGTGTGGAGCAACAGTTTGACAACCCTCGGAGTATGTGGCAGGGACTAAACACGATCACAGACTTTAGAGGGAAAACCAGCACACCGCAGACCACGGCCTCTCTGTGTGAGGATCTAAACGTATTCTACGCTAGATTCGACGCAGGCGAACACCATGAGACCGGACAGTGTGCGCACCGCGGATGATGTCAGTGCGCACACTATTGCGGAAGTGCCTTCAGGAAGGTGAATCCGCGCAAAGATACCGGTCCAGAGGGAATTTGCAGGCCACGTCCTCAAGTCATGCAGCGGCTCAGCTGGCTGGAGTGTTCAACGCACATCTTCAACCTTTCCCTCTCTCTGTCTGTAGTCCCAGCCTGCTTCAAAATGGCCACCATCGTCCCTGTACCCCCAAGTAAGTAAGGCACCACACCACAGACAAAAGTGTGTCATATACAGTTTATTCCCCCAAATCATTAAAACACTACTGTTACCATACTTTCCCAAACCATGGATCACCCATGTGTTTAATTAAAACTAACTGTAACCAGTAACTTTTCTTAAGTAATGTCACTCACTCTTGTTTCACACTTTGAGCTCAGCGCCTTAAAATGATTAACGATATGATCATGAGTAATCACTGCACAACCTGCTTCATTTCACTCATGTCTGCCTGTGTGATGCCAGAACCCTTAGAGAGGGAACAAAAAAACACACCATTAGCCAGTGGTGTTTCCTCGCAGGTCGGGTCTGGATCAACAGATTCCAGAGGTGTTGCTGTAAATCAACCCTCCTTGTCTGAGAAAGGAGTGATACTGATTTTAACACAGTGTGTTTTCACATTGAATACACATTTCCCCCTGTAGCATTTAACATTTTCCATCAATACAGTGTGTTACTGTAACCAACAAGCATCCAGGTACACACAGTTTTCTCCACACAAAATCATTAACACAGAAAATGCTATCTAAAGGGTTAGGTCTGCAAGGCCTGCCCACACTCATGTGAACCCTACAGTCTCTCCTCCTCTGGTCTCTGTCATCCTCCTGCTCCTGCAAAAACAAGCAAACAAAAACACATGCATCCACCCTTTTTTCACTGTTTGGGGTGGATTAGGCATTAGCAGTGACTAATCCTAAAATAGTTACCGTCTTTCAATTTCAAGTGAGTTCACACTTAGTCCACATCATCAGTCCAGCCACAGTCCAATCACATGCATTCATCCAGTCACACAGGCAATCATACCAATCATTGCTGATAGTGGAAAACCGCCCATGAATTTAAATATCCACTGACAGCAAAATGTACATCATTCCAAAAATAAAAAACAATTCTTCTTTTGAAAATGGATTGAATCGCTACAATCCTTTTAAAACACAGGACTTACCATCTGATATGGTCAGCATCTAGGTAGGTGAATTTCCTCAAAAGCCCATTGTAATCTAGAGAGCTCACCTTATATTTGCTCTCAATTAAAGTATTTTAATAACACTTTTACTCCCAATCTTGCAGGCCTGCTTTAAATCATCAACACACAAAATCTCACCCCAGAGGGATATACCTGGCAGGTTTCTTTTCCCCCTAAGTGCCACCGTTACAAAAAAAATCATATTAGGCCTTGTCAGGACATGTCTAAATATATATATATAAAAATAAACCTGTGTTTTTCTCTTACAAAAAGAAAACAATCCTAACCTAACTGTCAAAATCAGCCTGGTACTAAAAAAAACAACAACCCCCCCCCCCCCCAAATCTGCCAGAAATCACAGGAAAAGTTTTGCTTTCTGGTGATACAACATGCTGTAGGGATAGAACCTGCCATGCAGTGCTGCAGTCATATGGGATCAGAACGATGCCACCTTGAAACGAAACCGAAAAAAATATTGAAACCGAAAAAAAATATTGTAACTGAAATAAATGTACTGAAAAATCTTGTATTGAAACCGGAAAAAAATTGATAGTGAAAAACAATTAATTGAAACTGTAATTTTTTTGTTTTCGCTTACATTTTTTTTCAGTTTCAATCTATTTTTTTCGGTTTCACTCTGCTGGCACTGTTTTGGCGTCCGGGGGATTCCGACCTGCATGTATTTGCATATATTATAATGCTGACCAATGACTGGAGAAAACACTGACGACGCGGCTGCGGTCACGGACAAACTCGCACGTGTCTGTTCGGGAATGGCAGATGCTGAGAGGTCCAGCGTTTACATTACTGACTATTTCAAAGTGACAGCTTGAGTTTGCGTTTAAGGCAGTGTTGCTGTCTATTCACCTTGTTGACTCTTTGAAGTCGACGCAGTTGCTCTCGAACTGCATTTTCTCTTCAGGGAGAGATTGATTGTCCTTGAAGCTTGTTCCTCAGGTTAAGATGTACATGGAGTGAAGCTGTGTAATATTCAGCCAAAACACGGGGCTGGGTGTGGTTCCAATTATGTTAAGCTATCATTTTGCTCCGGCCACTGAGCTAGTGGAGGACGTTGATCCAATTCCGTAGTGTTGTGGGATTTCTCTTTAGCTTATTGTCCTTTAATGTATTGTCTTGATGAAATGCGTTCATGTTACTTAGTTTAGTACGTCTGGTTCACACCTCATTCACGCCGGGAAACAAATGGTGAGAAACTGTTGAATGTCTCCCAGGAGACGGAGACTTGACCCCAGAGTGGGGGAGATCCACACAGGTGATAGAGAGTTTTTCTGTTTAGAGCCAAGTTGTGAATCGCAACTGTACAAGCCTTTTGTTCTGTGACTGTGTTTAAAAGGACCTGAACTGTTCATTGTCAGAGACGACTCTCAGTGCCCGCTGACTGACGTCTCTCCTCATGCATGAGAAATAAAGTGTTGGGTTTAACTGCTCATCGTGTCTGCAGGCTTTGTTAATAAATTTCCACAACAGTAGCCACCCGTACAAACACACTAAGACATTTAATATCATTTTCATCACTACTTATTAACACTTTCCCTCTCTTATTCTTCTGTCCACATTTTAACACATCTCTGTCCATCACTCTTGGTTATACACCACCCACAGCACCTCTTACACACACACACTTCTCTTTACTGCATTCCTCAGTTTCTACACACTTCATACTGCATGTATTCTTTCCCATATTTCTGAAAGAGAAAAAATAGATAAATCATGCAATCAAACCTGGATTTGCGCGGACTGCCCAGAGGGATGCCTCCTACGGCCGTACTGCTGAGCTCAGCTTTGCGGACAAGCGTGTTCACCGTCCGGCCTTTTCCTTGTGGTGCAAAAGTGCTAAACACCCGTAAACTAAGGACAGAGTCCTTCCCATGACGGTCCTGAAATTAGGCGTTGAATTCCTGAGGTTTCCCTCCCAGTGGTCCATCCAAAAAAAATAAAACAACAACAAAAAAACAACAACTCTTTTCTCTGTCGACAGCTCTTTCTTTCTCACACTTGGATTTTTTTTAAACCAGACCAAAACTCTATGGCCAAAGAATTAAAGTAAAACAAGATAAAAAATAAAAAATAAAAATTGGGTTTTCACCCGGACCACCTGTAGGGACGCCCCCATTTGCTGGGCCCAGCTTCCATTGTACGAACAAGCGCGTCTGCTGTCCGGCCTTTCTGCCTTTTTTGCTGGTGCAAAACTGCTAAAAAACCATACACTAGAAGGCTGAACTTGTTGAGCTTCTAAGATCCTGCACTTACCACTGCAACAAGAATACCCACTAGAATACCCAAACTGAGTTTCTAGGAACCTGCACCCAATAATTGCAGCAGTAAGGAAGCGAGGCTTTCCCTGTTGGTCCCATTGAAAATGCTCCCAAATCAAAACATCTCCCCGTTGCAGATCCTTTTCAGTGCCTCTCTTGGTTCTTTTAAAAACTCCTGCATGTGTGAGTCGCTGAAGCACACACCACGGTTCCCCTTTTTGAAAACAACGGTGGGACTGAGGCCATTTTACCCTCAGGATGGCCAGTCACTGCGTGCCCGTGATTCAGTGAAACTCACCGGAGGAATCCTGCTGACAGCGCCAAATTGGAAAATTTAACAATAACCTGCAACACAGTCAGTGAGCTTGATTTGAAGTGGGTTTAATAAACACACTGCAATGTGGAGAGAGCATCCCAGTGAAACACCAGGACCATCTCTGAATTGTGGCCACCACCCTTACATCTTATATACAGACACACAGACAAAGAACATCCACAAACTCTTACATGTTGGGTATATCCCCCCCGTGAGAGGGGGGCTATAGCTCCTCCCTCACAGAGAGAATTATGACCTTGTTTTCTGCTTGGCCATTACCTAAAGATTTACATCCTGATAAGCAGGAGTCCCACTATCTGTTTAACGTCTCCCATTACAACGGCCTCACTGTGGTAACTTTCCACATGAATGTAAACTAGTGACAGGAGTGCTCTCACTATGGTAAAGTGAGAAAGTGATATTACTGTAACTAATGAGATGTGATTAAATATGTGATTAATACATGAGAAAAGAAATCTGCCACCACATTATTTAATGGCAAACAATCAAATTGAACTAAACAGTCACAGATTCATGTAGTGACTGTGTGCACAACGTTACAAGACTATTAATAATCTCACATTTGTTCCAACAAGCTTTCTGAAACTGATCTTTGTATTTTCCCATGTAACACAGTGGAGTATGAAACATGCACACAGTTTAATAAAACTGTAAAATGATAAAAATGTTTTACAAACAGACTAATTTGTGAGCACAGCCTGTTAGGAGCAGCCATTTACTTGTAGTGCTTTGTATATATGTATATGTACCATTAGATGTTATTTGAATGACATCATTGTGTACTTTTAGTTTCATGTACAGTTAGCATTTATGGTTGGCTGTTGTATCCTGTACACTGTTAAAGGTGTCCAGTCTTTGGGGAGGAAACAGCTGTGATGTTGTTCCACTGTCACAAACACACAAGTACATGAAGTACATGAAGTACACAAGTGAAAGAGCTTTGTTGGATTCCACAGACACACACACACACACACACGTACACACATGTACACACACACACATGTACACACACACACATGTACACACGTACACACATGTACACATGAGCATCATGTTTCTGTCTGTATTTCCGTGGACGTCACTTGCCAGCTGTCACTGAATGTCTCCCACGAGCACGTTAGCTTTTTAATGTTTTGCCCACTTGTTGCCCACTTGTTGCCCACTTGTTGCCCACTTGTTGCCCACTTGTTGCCCACTTGCACCTTTTTGTTTTTGTCTAAACCTGCACAAAGACAGAAATGCAGCATGAGGCCAGTCTCAGCGGTGCATTCACAGCACTATATTTTCCATTCTGCCGATTATTAATAATGAAGCCTGTTATTAAAGAAGCATTAATAATACTGGAGCTGTTAACACACGCTTACACACATGTGAGCAGAAAAAGTATCTTTATTCAAATGCAGGTTTAAACCTCAGGACCAGCCACAGCTTCTTCAAACTGTGAGACGAAGAATACAAGTTAGTAAAAGCTCAAAGTTCTTGCATTGATGCTGTGAACATGAACGTGTGTGAAAGGTGTCCTTGTGTGTTGTTACAGCTTCGTACCTGCAGCTCACGAGACAAACATGTATTGGGTCTCAGCCTGGTCCACCTGACAGAAACATGGTAGAAAAACATGAACGTGTCATTTCTCTGAGTCACTGATGGAAACATCAGCTTGTATGAACTGTTCAGTCTGATGGATCCTCTGAAGTGTGTCAGTGTGCTGTTGGAGTAAAGCTTAGTTAGACTTGGACCTGGTTGGTAGTAGTCATAGATCTTGACCACGGCTGGCTTCAGGTTGTCCACTGGGAGCTCCTGGATGATCTCTAAGCTGTGGTTGATGGCTGTGTCCTTTGATAACTGGACGAGACAGAAACAATCGCAGACACAGTTTGTCCCAAAGATCATCATCTGGTGTCCCCACGGTGACTTTCACTTACCTCCTCTAAGTACACCAGAACGTGATCCTCCTTTTGCTCAACACGACTCACCAGGAGGCCACGTTTGAGCTGTGAGGAGATGACATCATTTTATTATTATCCTCACAATTATCACATGAGATGCACTCGTTGGAAGAAGCTGTCTAATTACTCACACTCTTCAAAGACTCGGGGTCTGGGGAAAATCCAGAGAGCATTTTGATGTCCAGGATCACCATGTTTGTAGTTTCCTCCTTTCCACTGTACCTGTGTTTGAACAGTGTGATTATACTGACCTGTGTGCACACTTGCTTTCATCTACCAGCAGTTCCTCCACACGGGTAAAGAGCGCTCCTCTAACCTGTCACATACTTACAGTGATTGCATTTGCACAGTGAATTTGGGTCTAGCAGATTCACTGGTGTTGACCTCTAGATGGACTTTCACACTGAGAGTGGTGACATCAGCAGGTGTTGGGATGTTGTAGGTGGCAGAAATCTGGGAAACACACTTGGGTCACGTGTGGAACAGAACTAACCACACCTCAATGCACCCTGCTGTCACTGTTCTACACCATGACACATATTAGCACACATACTTTTATAGTCATACCTATATGTCTATATTCATCTTAATATGAGGATCTCTGTTATATCTACACTCATTTTATACGAGTGCTTGATGTTGTTGTATATTTGCTGCTATGACAACTCAGTTTCCCTCTGGGATTAATAGTTTCCCTGATTCTGATACAGACAGAAAGTTCATTTATTTTGCTCAGTTCTCCAATTTACTTTAAAATAGCATTGTACTCTCTACAGTTATTACTGCCAGGTCTAATGTCTTTATTGTGTATGACAATACATGTGCAAGATGAGCTTTATTACATGTGACAATGCTAATGCTCTCTAAAGTTGTATAAGTAAAAAGAACAAGAAGAAACCCTTTCTCTGACATCAACCAGGAGCTTCTCACGTGATGCTGTCACTGACCTGCACTGAAGCACATGCAGTGCCCTTCACCTCCAGCCTGTATTTTCCTGACACGTCCTGCAGCGCCTCCTCCTGGTAGAGCAGTTTGTTGCCCTGATTTACATCAAACGTCAGCTGACTGCTGGGAGCCTGAACTGTCACTGTGCTCCAACCTTCAGCACTGAACGCCAGAGTGGAGTAGAGAGCCAGAGCCTGAAGAGCCACCACCGTGTCCTACAGGATGGATTCATTGTGGTTAACACACACAGCATATGTCTCCATATTTCATGGGCTTAAGTGGAATAGACATTAAGTTAAAACGGCCTGTGTCACTTTGAGACCCTCTCACAAAAGAGATCCTTAATCTCAAGTTTTCCAAAGTTCACTTCCTGGTTAAATAAACGTTAAACAGGTTAAAATATCTTTAACTGAGAATTATCAAAGTATAGAAATTACAGGTATAAACTCGCAGGTGATCTGTTATTTACAGGCTGTTACGTGTAGTTGGTACAGAAGTCTGAGGTAACATTGCTATTCTGTTAAAACAATGAATTTTTAGACAAAACTTAAATGTCATATTCTAACTAAAGAATAAAAACTTCTCTGCCTGGCTAAAACAAATCTGTTTTACATATCTGATAGAAAACTGAAAGCTCCAGTATTATTTCTTCTGTCCCTGATTTTGTCTAAGACTGTAGATGAACTCAAAGATGAGCTTCATGCTGTTCGGGTGGTGTCGTACCTGAGTGGAGGAGAAGCCTCCGTAATAGTTCTGCTGCCCAGTCAGCCACCTGATAATACCAGAGACATATCCCAGATCCTCAGCAGTCGGGGAGGCGCTGAGTTTGGCCAACAGCACATAAGAACTGATCTCCACTGACAGGGAGGCTGATGTTTCTGCTGCTGTCTGAGACCAGTAGAGGAAACCTCCTACAAACACAATAACAGTCACAGTGATGCTAATAAAGCCTGAATGATGTCCTGCTAAAGGATAACTCACCTTCCCTCACTGCAACTGTGTCTAAGTGCTGCAGAAGGTGAGCTCGGGTCTCCACGTCTCCTGCCAGAGTGAACACATAGGCCAGCAGAGCTGTAGTGTAGGTGTTGCTCAGGTCACTGAGAGACTCCTTGAGACAAGACAGGCTCTTGTTCATCACAGGATCCTTTAAAAGATCAAAACAAAGAACTTTAATGGACAAACAGAAACCTTCTTTGATTAAACCCAGTGTGAGAAGAATAGGAGGCAGAGTTCCTGATTCAGTCACTCAAAATATCAGCGTGATAATAGAAAACACAGCAATTAGAGGAAAGTACAGATCAAGCAAAGACTGGAGCAATCTTCTAGTAGTATTTACAATATAAAGAACATATTGAAAAAACACTGTACAGGTTGGGTGGTGATACAAGTTCTTGCTGGTGAGAGTTCAGGTATGTGGATGACACCTGGGTGAAAATCAATTCTCAGGACATACCACAATTCACAGCTCACATTAACTCGGTGGAACAACACATCAAATTCACCAGGGAGGATATGAAAAGTGTCAGGTTAGCCTTCTTAGACTGTGAGATTTCCATCAGTAATGGAGGACATTTAAAAGCTGATGTGTACCGTAAACCTAAGCTCCAGCCGATCCAGGAGAGAAGGACAACTGCTGCCTAAGTGAAAACCTGTAGTGATCCCGTATGTGTCAGGAGTATCGGAGCAGCTGAGGCACATTTTTTTCTAAACACTGTGTCTCTGTGGCTTTTAAACCCCAAAACACGCTGCAACAAAAATTGGTCCACCCCGACACAAACAGAGTAACATAGTGTACGCTGTTAAGTTCCAGGAGGATTGCCAGGATCTATACATCGGGGAAATCGAACCACCTCTGGCTAAGAGGATAGGACAACACAGAAGAGCCACCTCGTCAAGCCAGGACTCTGCAGTCTATTCACACCTACAGGCTAGTGGACACTCTTTCAATGATGAGGATGTAACAGCCTGGACAGGGAGGAGCGCTGGTTTGAGGGCGGAGTCAAGGAGGCCATTTACGTGAAAAAGGAAAGACCATCTCTGAATCGAGGAGGGGGCATAAGGGTACATCTGTCACCATCTTACAATGCTGTGATTGCAGCCATTCCCCAACTCTCTGTGAATGGTACTGATGACCATTGATCAGTGGTCCTTGATCAGTGGTCTTTGATCAGTGGGTTTTGGTCAGTGGTTGTTGATCAATGGTCATGAGAATTTGCATAATTACGATTAAGGAACTGACCTCCCAGCCCATTGTTCCTTCAGTGGGCTGGTTTCAGTCATTATGCAAATGTCCTGTTTATAAGATTGAAACCTGCAGTCAGCTGAGACTGAAGAAGTCACTTGGATGAGTGACGAAACGTTTCTCCCACTGAAAACATCCAGATGAACAGAATCAACTTTTTGGGGTATATGTAATATATATATTAGATTGTATATTATATTGTTGGTTTATACACTTTTGTGTATGTATGTATATATGCATACAAGCTCGGACGTCACCCGGATCAACTACTGGAACAAGAAGGCATTGGTGGGCAAGAGATGAAAATAGGGCGTTGTTGGAATGCTACTATACAAGTAACCCTGGCAGAAGGGGCTACATGAATAGGATGAGGGACCTATGGAATTCCCAGCACCCACACTGACAGTGAAACAACTAATAGCTCAGTGTTCCAACATTCGAAAGAAGGGTATTGCTCTCACAGCTAGAGATTGTCGAAGTGCAACACAAATGCTACGGCAAGGGGGAGCCAGGACAACTGGTCAGGGGGGAGATGTCATCACCGCCACCCGAGATTTGTACCAAGCCCCAAGTGCTATAGTGCGAGAGAAAGTGACCTGAAAGATAGGATCATGGCAAAACTTGAAAACTGGAATCCCTGTAGCTGGTTACCAAGATGTGAAGATCTGCTAGATGATGTAAATGTGATACATACAGCCACGATTATCGAAACTAACAAGCTGATCTACAGTACAGCAGCAGTGATCAGAGAGATGCTTGGCAACAGGTTGAACAGCCACAAGGAGAAGGAGACTAGAGGCTAAGATCAAGGAGGGAGGTTAGCCAACTATCGGAGCTGCAGAAAGGTGTGACAAAGACGGTGCCCAAGAAGAAGTATAGCAAGCTGTCCATGGAAACTGCCAAGCAACGACTAACAGCCTTGGCCAGCACCTTGCCATACACTAGTATGGCTCACGTCTACTGGTGGAAGAAGCTCATGCTCCATGAGCGTCTGGCAGCACAAATGAACCAGCTGTTAGTTGACGAGAGACACCCAGAATGGATAACTGTAGGGCGGACAGTCCTGAAGGGATCGGTCCCATCGGTCCAATCCAACTGCTGACCAATAACCTGCCTCAGTACCACATGGAAGCTCCTGTCAGACATCATAGTGGCTAAGATGAACAGACACATGTTCCTGTGCCCCACTCATTGGCAAGAATACTAGAGGTGCAAAACACCAGCTACTTGTAACAATCAGCCGAGACTGCCTGGATCGATTACAAGAGGGTCTATGACTTAATGCCCCACAGCTGAATCCTGGAATGCCTAGACCTGTACAAGATCAGCAGGACTCTAAGAGCCTTCATCAAGAACTCAATGGGAATGTGGCGTATAACACTAGAGGCCAACTTCAAGCCCATAGCACAATCACCATCTATCAAGGAGATGCTCTGTCCCTACGGATACTGACTATGGAATGAAGCAGTTGTCAGCCATCTCCTGTATGTGGATGACATCAAGCTGTATGCCAAGAGTGAACGAGACATCGATTCACTGATCCACACCACCAGGATATACAGCAACGACATTGGAATATCGTTCGGACTGGAGAAATGTAGTCGGATGACAACAAAGAGAGGAAAGGTAGGCAGAACTGAGGGAATCGAACTAAGGCAACATTGCAGACATAGAGGACAGCTACAAGTACTTGGAGATCCAACAGGCAAATGAGAACCACAAAGAGGCTGCTGGGAAAGCTGCTACCACCAAGTACCTGCAGATGGTCAGGCAAATCCTGAGGAGTCAGCTGAATGTTAGAACAGGATCCGGCCTATCAAAACCTACGCCCTGCCCATCATCAGGTACCCTGCTAGCAAAAGGAGGAGATAGAAGCCACTGACATCAAGACAAGAAAGTTCCTAACCATTCATGAAGGGTTTCACCCCAAGTCCCGCATGCTAAATGGAGGGAAGGAGGCCAGGGACTGGTGAGTGTCAGCACCACATTCCAAGATGAAACAACGAATATCCACGAGTACGAGGAAGATGGCCCCAACTGACGGAGTGCTCAGTGAATACCTCAGGCAGCAGAAACTCAAGAAAGAGGAGGAAGGTGAGGAACCATCATGGAAGGACAGGCCCCTGCACAGTATGTACCACCAGCAGATAGAGGAAGTAGATGATACCCAGAAATCCTACCAGTGGCTGGAAAAAGCTGGACTGAAAGACAGCACAGAGGCACTAATCATAGCAGCACAGCAACAAGCTCTGAGTACAAGATCCATAGAGGCTGGGGTCTATCACACCAGGCAAGACCCCAGGTGCAGGCTGTGTAAAGATGCCCCTGAGACAATCCAGCACATACCAGCAGGGTGCTAGACTGCTGGTTAAACCTAACTCCATGGCTCAGCAGCTCAAACTCTACTCCTTTTTTTGTTGAATACCTTGATATTCTTTGACTCTACTCACATGTTGGGATGTATTCATTTCCAAGAAGGCAGCAGTAACGTACGCACTGAGAGTCACTTCATCAGATACACCACCCTGTCAACAGAAGACATCATAGACACTTTATCATCAATGCACCAACATTCAGGGATATGAAGTCATGAAAATGATTTTCAGCTGCATGTGGTTTTAGTATCATGAATGTCTTGATGCATGTTCAAACATCCAGCTAAAGAGATGAACAGGAAGTTGATTTTGTTCATCTGGACATTGTATTTCCAGTGAGATGGATGTTTCTTCACCTCGGGTTTCCCCAACCTTATAAACAGTTTGTGTAGTCATCTACTAATCAGAAGGTTGGTGGTTTGATTCCCAGCTGCTCCAGCCTGCATGCCAAATATTTGTGGGTAATATACTAATCCCAAGTTGGTCTCTAGTGCATACTTTGTATTTAGTATAAATATGTGTGAATGCTACATAGAAGGCAGTGCTGGTGTGAATGGAACAAGATGAATGGAAATTGTTTCTTAAATAAAATAATAGGATATACTGATGTGAGCTATTACAGTATGTAGTACAGTGTTTTCCATGTATGCATGACATTATTAATAAAATTTGTTGAATCCACACTGGAGGCTGTTTCCACAGTCTAACAGCGAAGAACTGCAGGTTACCTTCATTCCGTTGTTGAAGAGTTTCCCAGACTTTTGAAAACAGCCATTTTCTTGTTGTTTATGTTGCAGCCAGGTCTTAGACTCTTCGATCTTTCTGGGATCAATAAAGATGAAAGACTGAGCTTTGGCAAAGCTTCTTACCACAAACGCAGTCAGCCTGACAGAAAGAAAACAACACTTACACGTCTTACAACGATGGAAATGTTTGGCTGTGAGGTCACATTAAGAGAAAGAAATACTGATCATTTTGAAAATAAACTTGAAATTTCAAGGTTAAATTTGAAAATGTATTTTGAGACAAAAGCAGAAATGTGGATATCACAGTTATTTCAGGACAAACTGCCACGGTTGCTTTCCCCTCTGAATTAGTGAAATCGTACTTCAGACTCAGTTTTAGTAACAAGGAAGGAACTGATGTCACTTGTAGCAATAAAAACAGCGTGGCAGTAAGTATAAGTACACTGAAAAGCAGAAAGTGGTGCAGAAAGCTGCATGTGGTTAGATTTGTATAAAAGGAAATGGCTGCTAATGTACAGATGCAAGGATACCGATGGTTCCACGCTCGTGGAATAAAGAGGATCTATGCTGTATCACAAGACCACTGATTTATTTCACTACATCTACTCAAGGCATTTTATACAGGGTATAGCAGTCGTTTGAAACAACAACTGTAATCATTTCAACTGTTTTCTTAGATTTGAATTTGACTTTTTTCACATAACAGTATTAAGACTTTATTATTGAAATAGTATTTAGACTTTTTCTTAAAGTAAAATAACTTTAAGCTTTAAAATTCGACTTTATTCTAATAATGATCAATAACATTTTTATGTGGCTCTAATACTCCTTTCTACCTACTAAATTACACAGTATTAACCAAAAGGTATTGTTAATGTTGGCTTAGTCAAAGGATTAAATGGAGAATTATTTAAAGTATTAGAGGTAGACATGTTTATGATATTAATGGGTAGTCAAACTTCAAGAAACGTCTTCTGTTTGGTGGGACATTTAAAAACCAGTGTAACCTCTCTGGTTTGTGACATGTTTGATCAGTGATGTTCTCACCAAGTGTTTCCTGGTCCTGTTCCAAATGTGGTGTAAGCACCGTCAGCACTTTTGTAGTTGAGCTGTCTTTGGTATCCTGTAACAACAGGGACACCATGATCGAGACATTGTTGCTATGGTGATGATTGGACTCCATTTGTTTATGGATCTGCATGTGTACATCGAGATTTGGGAAATTCAATGACTCTTGCTGACAGATGAGGAAAATGATGCATTTGACCAAAAGCTGTGGCTAATGCTCTGCCTCCTGTCGGCTTGTTTCTTGAACCGTGTGTGTTGAAGTGATTCAAATGATTTCCTTCTTAGAGGAAACAATAAAAACTTGCCACTGGTGAGGAAGTTAGTAGCTTTTTCCATGATGGCTGCGGTGAGCTGCTGTGTGCCTTTCAGGTAGTGGAGGATGTAGATGTTGGGGGCCAGGAGAGCCATGTTCTGCTCCCCACATCCATACGGCATCTGCAGCAATCCATCCAGGTTCTTCAGAGCCCGGCCGAGGATGTCACCTGATCAAAAACACTGATTCACTAAAACTAACAAAACTAGCGTAAAACAACTTTGTATTATTGAGTTTACGATTCAACAATACAAAGGAGACGGGGCAAAAACAGCATTCATGGACAAAAACCACTGCTGACCAAGAAGAACACAAAAGCTTATCTCACATTAGCTAAAAAAAACATCTCCATGCGCCAGAAGATATTTTGGAGAATATTTTATGGACTGAAGAGAAAACGTTTTGAGTTTTGTTGCATTTGGCTTAAAAGTGACGCATCATTTCATAGAAAGAACATCATACCAACAGTGGTGGTAGCAGTGTGATGCTCTGGGGCTGTGTGGCGTAGGTTTGTCTGCAGCTCAGCTGCAGGGGAGGGGTGGGGCATTGGGATCAGGCGGTTAGCGACGGAGGAGTCTGGTTAAGGCAGCTGGTGCCCACTGTTAAATCATGCCTCTGCTGTTTCAGTAGCTCGCCACGACCTGGAGGGAAGAACTCTCTACCAGGAGAATGTCCAGCTATCAGTTTGTGCCTTAAATCTAAAACTTGGGCATTTAACCCTCTGGGGTCAGGGTATAATTGGCCGTTTTTGACTACTTTTGATTTTACCTCTATATCTCACCTTTAAAAACTGTTTATCTTGCCTTGTTTGGTATCGTTACTTTCAGCACAGCTTCAAATATCTGAAATTTGAGTTATTTTTTCATTTTGGTATACTATATTAGCACAATTGATCTAAATTCAGACAAAAATGTCAAAATCAGAGTAGAAAAAGTTACATTTTTTACTGTAAAACCCACAAACATGTTTAATGAACCATTTTCATAACTTGAAATGCAAATAGATAGATAGCAATCAGTTCTGCATCAAATAAGAAGGCACACAAATTATTCGTGTTCAGTACAAGACAGAGGAGAACAGCACAGGCCTGAACCAGGTCTGACAGCAGGAGGAGCATCAGTCCAGTTTTCCATGTGGGAACAGCGTTTACACTGGACTCTGCCTTTGACGGCGTTTTTGGAGCAAATGTGACATTCAGCAGTCTAACTGACACACAATACAACACAATAACTACACAACACACTAACTACAGCCTCCAAACGTCACTAATGTGTGACATATGAAAACTCTCTCTCTCTCTCTTTTGCTCGCTTTCCGTCACTACTAAAAATGCTGTTCTCCCTAAATAACCAAGCGTCACATGTTGCCAAATCATTTTTTGATTGGCTGACATGGTAAACTCTAACAGCAATAGGGAAGGAGTGTTTTTTATTTTTATTTTTTCACGCACAAGCGGAGAGTGTTTGCTAGCGCTGTCTGTAGAAAACAACGTTTTTACCTTCTTCCTGCTGTAAACGCCGCTGTTTTGTAAAGAAGAAAACATCACGTGTATTTTTTTATCATAACTCTGGTTTTACGTGGCCCATCGACACAATTCAAGAACTGGTATATAGTCTGAAGTCCGTTACTTTCGACCAACAAAACAACCTGAAGAGCCGGTTGGGAGCTGAAAGTCCCGGCTCTTTTTAATGCGCCGAGCCGAAAGAGCCGGTTCTCCAACAAGAGAAAGAAATCCCATCACTATCTTGTGGCTGTGTCGTCTTAAATTGGTCATGTGATTTTGACGTGTCGGCGCTTCCGTCGACCGCAGAGGGTTAAGATGGAAAATGATCCAGGACGCCAGAAAGTGGCCGAGTCAAAATCTGGACTTAAATCCTACTCACATGATTCTGCATGACCAGAACGATTGCGCTGGAAAACCCTCTGGTGTGACTGGGCCAAAACTCAGCGTTTCAAAAACACTTATGACTAAAGCTAGACTGCAGTTCTTCCTGCACAGAATGGCACAAACAGCCTTTTTGGGGTCCATTTCTTTTTCACACAAGGCCAGGAAGACGTGGGTCTATTTATAAATGAAATCATCTTTTAAAAGCTGAATACTGTCACGGTTCTGGGTCCGTTGGACCCAGTATTTTGAGGTTATTGTGTTTTGATTTAAGTTTGCATCAGGGATTGTGTTCTTGTTCTCTTGTCGTGTTATGGTAATGTTTATGATGATGATTATGATGTTTATTATTAGAGTTCCATGTTTCTGTTTATCTGGGTTTAAGATGCAGGTTTAGTTTCATGTTATTTCCTGTCTGTCTCTCGATGTCGAGCCTGCGTGTGATGTTTTATTGTGAAGGTCTGTGTCATATGTGAGTGTGCTCAGTTTACGTTTCCCCTGTTCCGTCAGCTCAGATTCCTCCCAGCTGTGTTGCCCTCCTGTGTCTCATCCCCTGATTACTGGTGTGTGTATTTAAGCCCTGTGTGTTCTCCTGCCTGTTGCCGGTTCGTCTGTATAACTCCGTGTCAGTCTGTTACCCTGTTCCTTAGTCTGCGTCTCTGCTCTCCGTTTTGTGGACTTCAGGTTTGCTCTTTAGTTTCTCCCAGTTTAGGTTTATCATTACTCATGCTTCATTGCCTGTTTTTGCCACTGCCACCGTGTTAATAAACTTCACTCATATCGTCAGTTTGCTGCATTTTGGGTCCTCCTTTTCCTCCACTCCACACGGCTCACTCCGCCAGCCGTGACAAATACGGTTTTTACTTTTACTTGAACATGAGGTCTCTTTTATTTTCTGTTGCTTTAGTAATTTGCCTTTTTAACAAAGCTTTAACCTGCCATATTTTTATGTGGCTGAATCGAAATTGAGATGAAATCATGAGGTTTACCCAGGACTGATACAGAAGTGCGGGCAGATCCTTCTATCACATTCTCAGGCAGATGTATCTCTGCTTCCTCTGTCAGCGGGCTTCCTGTGTACAGACACAACAAACGTCCAATCAGGAAGTCACGACTACAACAGAGTTACTGTTCAAAGTCACCAGGTGGCCTGATCTTCAGCACATATCGTTACATTTTGTGAAAGTAAAAGATGAAAATTTGGCACATTTTATGTACACAGTGCACTCCACTGCTAATTTAGGTCATTTGTTTACTGACATTATTTAACTGGTGTTGCTGATGGACATGACACTGACCTTTTGGACAAAGAAGCCAGTTGTACGTCTTTGTCGTCTCACTTCCCTCGGCCTGAGGAAAAGTATCTTTAAAATGAGTAACAATTTAAATTTTATGAGTAAAAATGTTTTTCTCGTCTCGTATTTATGACACTGACCTTCACTATGAGAGATTTGGTGACCACGTCGATGCGACCTCTGTCTGGTACGCTCACAACCTCATTATCGCATGACACATGGGACGCTACGGCCTCAGCAGACACAGTCACATTCACAGCCCCTAAAAGCAGCAGCACAGGTCACCTTCTTTGTCTCTCCATTAAAATAAAGGTTACCGAGGTTATTTTACAGATTTTGTAGAAACTAGAAGGAAATGTGTTGGGACAAAAGGAGGCGGTTAACTGTGATCACACTAGATCTACATCTAGATTTAATGTTGGTTCTAAATCGAAGGTAAGATCAATTACAATTGGAAATTTTACTGCATCAGGCATGAAAAACATGAGCTGAAACAAACAGTCCAAAATGATGTCAGGGTTGCTGCTGAGTCCTGCTGGAAGCCAAAGTACTGCAAATCATAAGATCCATTTAAGATTAAGAAGAAATCATTTGCATGGCAATGCAACTGCAAACAGTCTGTTCTAATGATACTGACCAAGGGAACATGCATAATGAATTGAAAGGAAGGTTTCAAAATGACTTGTAATTGGCTAAGACAGCTGCATTAAGTAAAGCATGAGGATGGAGGCAGCTGCTGCCCTCAGACTGGAGGTATAGACGTTCTGCCCCACTCCCTACAACCCCCACCTTTAGCCTTCCAAACACAGGGGTTATATTCTTGGTTTACCTGGATTTGCAGCTGCATTTGACTGTCTACATGTCCTAGCTCTACACTGCACACTCACTGTCGTCTAATGCACACACAGCTTTCTAAATTCCATGAATATAGCTTATTGGGTCTCAGATTCTCTCATTTCATTATGATAACTTCTATTTCAGCAGTATTTCTCACATAGTGCTTTTATAATTGCTCTTTATTGTTTTAATCTCATTTATTCTATTTAGCCATCTTATGTGGATTCTTTTTAAGTCACTTCCTGAGAGTTCACTTCCTGCTTCTGGGTGCTGCACTTGGGTCGTACTCAGCCTGCCACACAGCGGTTTCCTGGCAGTGTGGAGGACCAAAGCCTGATCCTCACCTAAGGCTGTTGGGATCATGGTCCACCTGAGAGTCTTGCGCTCGTTGGCACACAAACAGGATGTGTACAGATCACCAGAGAGAGGCGTGAGGGTGTAATCTGAGGACGGCCCAGGAGTGACAGTAACCTGTACGAGGAACACAGACATGGCTACATTTAAACCTGAGTTCAAATGTGAACACATTTTTAAGCATCTAAACGAATGCACAAGTTTGATGTTATGAACTCATGATCAAAGTAGACCTTCATTTTACTTGGATACTTTAATCACTCCCTTCCTAATCGTTTCCCTCCATCTGTTTTCTTACAGCCTCCACACTAAACTCTGTTCTACAAGGTGCATGAGCGCACAAAGAAAGCTAGAGGAGGGCTGGTAGTGTAAAGACATGTGATTGGGCAATCCTGGTGTCAGTGCTTGCAGGTGAGCTTGCAGGTGTTGGTGAGCAGGGGCCCTTCAAGAACGGCCTGCATCCTGCATGGTTATATTGCAGAAAAAATATTTTCTATTGTATTTTAATAACTATGATATAAATTTTGCTTAGAAAGTCATCTTTTCAGTATGGTTTTCCTTGGCTATGAACAGACATGTATCTAAACACTTTAATCATTCATTACCATGATGCAGCTGGTCAGGTAGTTAAAGACAGTCGCCCTCAGTTCAAAGTGCTCCCCCCGGATGATGGAGTAGGGCATGGTGAGTTCAAGGAAGAAAGGTTGGAAGACTTTCATTTCTTTACGAGGAGCCAAACCAAAACCCTGAGAGGACAAACAGAAAGCCTCCGTCTCCCAGGTGGTGATGGTGTCTGGGACAGTCAGGGACACGCCCCTTTTTCCATCGTCTCTGAAGCAGCAGATACACACAAACACATTCTGTAACATAATCAAACATGTTTTTATGTCTGTAAATTACTTGTATATCATAGTTACATCCTGCAGTGTGAATTACTTGTATTTGTTGCATTGACAAAGTAAAAGAGCTCCACGTTGCTGATGACAGTGAAATAATATTGTCAATAGAAAATTGTACTCAGTAGTCAGTATAATCTTTTAATAATATAAGTTTACATATGGTAGTGATAGGATGTGCGATGCTTAATAGTCTGCAAAAGCTTTGCGTGCATTCCAGAGTGCTCTGGCTTTCACACCCACATCCTGGGAGCGTGGGAGAGGTCGTACCTCGTCTTATTGTTTTACTGTAGGATAAACGTAGCTATGTCACTCCCTTTTTTACATACAGATGAACTGTTGGATTTTCGTTTAAGTTTACGGGGTCACACTCTGACACACACATGCACACACACACACACACATATACACCTCCACATTCCAATGTAAGGAACAAACGCCCACTGATGTATAAATAAAGACCAGGGCAGTCTCAGAGCTGCGAGTCTCTGAGCCCTCACTCTCTCGTGCGAGCGCTCTGGTGACTGCCCTTGCTAGCAAGAAAACCTGTGTGTTTCTCCTCTCTGATTCTCTGCTGAAGAAGTGTTTTAGAATACATCTCTAACAAACATATCCCACAAAACTTTAAATATGACAAAACATCAGCCTGAAGCATCAAAACATGCTTAAGAAAAAACTCACAATTATTCTATTTTCATGTTTTTCATGTGTGCAAATCCACAGCAGAAAGTTCACATGGGTTTCTAAATGTGATCGTATAAACTTTTTAAAAATGTAATATGCACCAGATCTCTTCACAACAGATGCTTACCCAACTTCCACCAGATCCCAGATCCACGTCTCAGGGAAGAAAGAGCGAGCTGTCACTATTGGTGCAGCTTCAGGAGGAAGATGCCCAGCAGATCCCAGACCAGGACCAGAAGAATCACTATGATCAGTAACCATATCTAAAGAAAAGAAAGGAAAATAATTACTGGTTTTCTTTTTGGTGAATACAAAGAAAATTTGTATCAAAAACACAACGCAAACAAGCAAATGAGTCACCGTAGGAGACAAGATAGTTATAATGGTAGACACCAGGGCCATCATGGTAGACTTTTCCTTTGAACTTGAGGCATGAAGGCAATCGAATAAGCAAGTTTGTCGCCATCTTCAGTCCGACATTCTAGATATTTCAGCAGCACACAAAGATCAGCAAAAACTGGTGCAACAACAAAAACTATTGTATTTACGTTATGTTTGACGGACTCACAGGTATACTTGTATGATACCTGGAAAACTGCATAGGCGTCATTTTGCTCTTGACTGGGGTACGGCAAAACATATCTTTTTGGTCTCACATTAAGGCAGTCTGTAGCATCATCAACCTCATACGGGATACCTGAGGATTTCTTGAGTGGGAGCAAGTCAAATATCTGAAAAGAAAAGTGCAGTTCAGCAAAACCTCCAAACATTTTTAGTCCTATGAAGTTTTGACTGATCTATCATGATCATGGTCACATTTGGTCCACATATTTGTTAAACTCTTAAATGAAGTACTGGTGTAAATATTAGAACCGATTAGGTTCAAATGAACTGCTAGTTTACCTAAGAAGGGTTCTTAAAAGATAAATAAATAAAAATGATGGAGTCAGCAGTAAGCCTCCACAGATATGAGGTGTTGTAGTTGAGGGATCTTACAGAAGTTGTCCAATTTCTCTATAAACTGTTCCTTCTTAGTGATTTATATGGTAAGTGTTCTCCATTTGAAACTGTCTCTGTAGCTCCTTTACCTCACCAAGTCTCACTTTTTTCAAGTTTTGCTGTATGTTTAACATCAACAAACACTCGTGTATTTGAGCAGTTTTGATGTAAAGTTGAAGTCGTCTCAATAAAGCAGACACTGACTGGCAGGTGATACACTTACAGATTGTTGCATGGTTGAATTATTTGCTAAAAAAAAGTCATGATCCTGGATTTATCTCCATTTTGAAATATTAATTTGCCCAAAGGGAATTAATTTTATAAGATTAAAATATTGCTGTCTGCAACCACATGAGCAACAAGCACGGTACTTACTTACTAGTAATAGTAGTAATAACACTAGTTTGCTTTAAGACAAACTCAGCATTTGACTGTTTAAAACAGTTGAATGTACGACTACCCAAAGAATACTTATCAGGACACAAGTACCAGAGCAAAGGCCTGAGCTGTTGGTAACTCACGACACTACGGGCTCTGGAAATAAGGGATGTGTCCACCTCACTGGTGTTATTATCAGCAGTTACCTTATCTGCATCCAGAGTCTTCCCAGGCTCCTTGATGAGAACGCTCTTGTCGATGGCGCTCACACCACACAGAGAACGTGGCAGGGCCGTCACCTGCATGTTGGTCTCTTCACCTGGGACGGCTGAAGACGGTGAAAACTCCACTGACACCTGACACACACAAAACACCCGTAGAAGTTACTGTGATGAGTCCCCACTCACTGCTGGCTAAATGTGCTGCTTCACTGTGGTGAGTGACAAATCATGAGTCCCATGAGATGGCTGCACACTACATTGGACACTGTATGAATCTGTGTCAGTGTTAGATAGGTAGGACTTGCATCATCATTGAAAAAGTGCTTGTATAAATGGGAGTGAGCGGGTCATGAGGTCATATAAAGAAGCAATTTGAGTCCTCAGGTAGAGTAGAAACAGCTGTGCAACAACCAGTCCACAACAACCAGTATATGCTAGAAATCCTCAGGTGATTTAGCCAACTGAATTTGACTTTGATTTGAACGACATGGCATGACTGCAGACACCAAACACACAGCACACCTCTAGAATTACACTCACCTTGTTGCTGAAGCATTTGTCAGTAGAGAAGTCAGCACTGTGGGCAATTACATCCTCACTTGGCAGGACGGCATAAGCCACAACCTGGAACTCTGGAGCCATCTCAGGAGACACTCTGACTTTAAAGGACACCTGGCCCTCATTCACTGAAACACAGGTCCAAACATGCATCCACAGATCAACAAAACAGACCAACGTCAATGCTTGGCTGTGGCATTTGTGGAAATATGGGAATTTTACCCGATCTGTCTTGCACTTCAACCTGTTTTTGTCCTTGCATGGTGACAGCTCCTCTGGACAACACCTGGAAGACAGAAATCATTTAAAAACAAGAATGAACTAGCACTGATATCTGTGGACATCACTACCAGTGAAAGGTTTTGACACCTTTTAATTCAATGTGTTTGAATTAAAAGGTTAAGAGACATCCAGATTCAAGGGGAAGCAAATTTGGATGTCATCAGCATAACAATGAAAGGGAATGTTGTATTTCTTAAATATAGGAATAAAAATAAAAAAGGCAGCGTGTATGAGGAGAACAGAGCTGGACCCCAAACAGAGCCCTGTGGCACACCACAACACACAGGGGCAGAGGAAGAGGGGTATTGCCCAATAGCAACAAAACATGAGCTCTCTGACAGGTTTGATTTAAACCATGATAAAACTGAGCCTTTAAGACCAACAACGTGCTTGAGTCTCCATAAGAGAATGTTGTGATCAGCTGTGTCAAAGGTAGCAGTCAGATCTAAAAGGACTAAAACAACAGAACAACCTGAGTCTACAGTTATAAGAAGATCATTAAAAACTCGTAAAAGTGCAGTCTCAGGACGAGATTTAAAACCAGACTGGAATGCTTCACAAATGCCACAAACATCTAAAAAGGTCGGACGTTGCTTGAAAACAACTTTTGCCAAAATTGCGGACATAAAAGAAAGTTTAGAAATTGGCCTGAAGTTAGAAAGAACATTGGGATCAAGATTTTTCTTCTTAACCCTTTAAGACCTACCATAGAACCAAGTCCGCCAGAGCTTATATTATATTTTTACATGCTGTAGTGCCATTTTTGGGAGCATTCCAAGTTGATATACATCAATACAACCATTATAGCATAGTAATTACATAAATTGCAAAAAAGTGCAATTAACTAAAAAAAAATTTGAAAATTGTTTTTGTTTTTTTTAACATATATTTCTAGTTAGAGAAATTTAAGAGGCTTATCCCTCAAAACTGTAAATACAAAAAAGTTGCACAAACTAGTTTCCCACCACAGGAAATATATTTTGTGAGTGTGACTATGAGTGTCTTCATAGTTTTATTTTTGAAATACACCAATTTTCATATACTGCAGGAAAAAACGAAAATAAATATTATGAAAAAACTTATGAAAAAACTTATGAAAGAATTATGAAAATAACAGCATAAGCATCAAAATAAACTATTTCCAGCAGTGCAATATGAGCCCTCAGCATCCCAGAAACGACACAGAAAGTCATGAAGTCAAACATAACTTTTAAAAACACCAGTATAGGCTCATGAGGCCTTGATGGTAAAAAACTACATTTCCGCAAAATGACATCACTTCCGGTTTCGGGCAGGTCATGGTGGACATGCGATAGTTCACGCTGATGGACGTAGGAAGTGTTACAAACAGCTGATTGGATCGGCAAAGCGTGTTTCTGGAATATTATGTTTTTGTTGCTGCAAGTGCTTTTTATGCAGTTTTTGCAAAGCTATATGTGGAAGGAAACCGTGACCTAGGACAAGCTGATGGCATAAGATGTAAGTACAACTCCTCCGGTTTCATATGCAAAAAAATGATTGCGCTAGCTCACGTGGTTGCAGAGCTACCGGGATTTAAAAATAGTTACGCAAAATGGAGCGTGTCCGCTCCGACTGGGTTTAAAGGGTTAATAATGCCTCTGATGTCTTTTTTGTTGTGAGATTTGAAGATTCGTGTGCTGAGGTGTTTTTTCTGTTCTCAAACCGATCTCCCTTTAAGGGCTCAGTCTGGGTGGGTCTTTTTTCTCCTCGTCTTTCCTCGTGTAAAATGGTAAATGGCCTGTATTTGTATAGCGCTTTTACTAGTCCACTAAGGACCCCAAAGCGCTTTTCACATTCAGTCATCCGCCCATTCACACAATAGTGGAGGCAAACTACAGTTGTAGCCAAAGCTGCCCTGGGGCGCACTGACAGAAGCGAGGCTGCTTTGTTGCACCATCGGCCACTCTTGAATACTGTTGACGGACTACTGCATATAAAACTGTTCAGTTAATACTAATTTATATTAGTTGATATAAGGACAAAGATAATGTAAATATGGTTATTTTTTCATGTTATATTAATGGCTTTATGTTACTTAAGAGAACTGCAATCTATACATCACTGATTGGCTAGCAAGCCTTTTGTGGGATGGATTAGTAGTGTCCTGGGCGGGTCGTTTTTCTCCTCATCTTTCCTCGTGTATTGTGTATTTCCACTGTTCTACCTCTTCTGACCTGTCGTCCCCATGTGATGTTTGTGCAATGTATGTATGGCTGGAAGGGTAAGATGGCGCTGGAGTGCTGGCAGCCTTTAACCCAATTTCCTTCTGGGTCAATAAAGGTCATCAATCAATCAGTCAAAAGTGCAGGGGACACAGGAAAAGCACAATAACTATAATGAGGGCTAAAATACAAACAACTTTAACTGAGAGCAGAACCCAGATGACTAAAACTAAGAAGGCCTTAGAATTTAAATACTTAACAGAGAGAGAAAACTAAGGATATCATGAACAAAGGACCAAACACTGAGGCTAATTACTAAGCTGACAGAAAATAATGAGGGACAAAGCACAGGGACCAGACATGAAGTCTGTGATTCAGGAGACAGACGCCCTCCCTAGTTTTACGTTTTGATAAACCATATAGTTTGGGCTGAATCAGTATTTATGCTGAAATAGATCGAAGCTGCTGGATTCTAATGATGGACTGAGAGTGTCTTCTTCAGTTAGGATGGGTTTTACAACAGTAGTTTTTTAGCAAACACACAAAAAGTCTGGTCATGTTCAACTTTGTAGTAAACCCAGAGATAACTCACCAGATAAATGACATCCACAGACCCCGGAGACTCTCCCACTATAGTGTAGTTGACTGATATGTCTTCTTCTTCATCACAGGGAAGTGATTTATCCTTCTTCTGTACCTCTAGAGAGCTGATTGTTTTAATATCAGGAGAAGACGGCTGGGACATGGATAATGTGTGAACTCCCCTGTCATAGTATGCAGTTCTGTATCCTGGGTAGCCCAGTGTTGGTGTCAGGCTTGCCTAGTTGGGGATAGGAAACAAAAATTTAAAAACTTGATCTACAAATAACATTGGACAACGAGGCTTTATAAGCAAGGCAAAGGTGGAGGAAGATGAGTCATAAACTGTTTCAGGATTGCAGCTTACTACTGTGGGAGGTATTTGGACATTTGCAGCCTATCAGAAACCAATTGTGGCTTCATGCTGCTGTCATGGCTGCATTAAATTACACATTGTTTCAGTGTGTCAGCTCACATGGAGTTGGATATCCTGGTCAAAGTTATCAGTGCTGAAAGAAAATGAGGCCACACCGTTGCTGTCAGTTGTCAGATTTTGTAGTGAGCGTGTTTGCCACATTTCTCCCGTGAACAGGTAGACCGGTGCGTCACAAACTGGTGTATTATTGTGGTACACTGCTCTGACCTGTTGAAAAGCACAATGCTCTATCAATGGAAAATACAAACAATTTAAATGTGCTTTGTACGACAAACTGAGCTGAAAACAACATGTTAGGCTTACTTTTCCTTCCACATTAGATCCCCGTTCCCAAACCTTGGGCACGTTAATGAAAGACACTTTTCCAAGGACGTAAGAAATCGTGACTCTCTTCTCTTGAGGGAGTGAAACACCTGAATGTAAAAACGTTCATGTTACAATCCTGTGAATGCCTTTTTGGTTAAACACACATCGATGTGTAATTTTAAAGAAATAAAAATCCTTACCTGTTCCCTCTTCTTCCACTTTGGCCCTGATATCCAGAACATCATGAAGCACCTTTTGGTCTATTTTAGTAAAAATTGACATGTTGAAGGAAACAGTTGCACAGCCAGTCTTGTCTGCCTGGAAAGAACAATAAAGAAAGAAAATCACTGCTGTGTGCGATATAATCTTACTGGAATAAACCAAAATTAGAATCAAATCTCATTCACAATCGAATCTATAAAATATATTAAATGTTCAAACTAGAGATGGCACGATACCACTTTTTTATGTCCGATACCGATATCATAAATTTGGATATCTGCCGATACCAATATGAATCCGATATAGTGTTTTTAATCAATAAAACTGTTTTTTTAATATCTTGCTGCATTTTGTATAAGTTCAAACTCAAATTTAAATAAACAAAACACTAAAGCTATTCTGTTATATCAGTATGTAAAAAATACACTGCGCCCAAAACATTTCATAGTTCAGCAACACTGATCCTCAACAACATCCTCCCTATTCTGGTATTTTAAAGAGTACTTAGCAGAAATATTAAGCAACCTAACTAATAGGGTTGCAAACTCCCAGCAAAAGAAAAATAGGGAACCACCCCCCACCCTCCACCTCATGGTGCTTAATCGACGTAATCAACTTTAGCTTGATGCAGGGTGAAAGAAAATACACAGAAATAAATTATTTTTCAAGAATAATTAAATAGATTCAACATCTTTCTTCAACAGAACTGCAGACTGCACAGATGGTATCTTCCTAAAGGAAAAAAAAAGTACTATAGCTTACTAGTGTGTACTATGTCAGGGTTCCTGGGTCGTTGACCCAGTGATTTCAGTTTGTTCATGTTCAGTTTAGTTCGCCACATTAATGTTCTCACTTCCTGTTTTTTCCCCGTGTCAGCTTGTCTCTCGTGTCATTAGTCAGATTATGTTCAGCCCTGTACTCACCTGTTTCCAATCATTGTCATCATTCAACCTGTGTATTTAAGTTCCTCGGTTTCACCAGTTCTTTGTCGTGTCATTGATGTTACGTTGTCCTTCCCGTGTGTTCCCTCAGTTCAGTCAGCCGTTCAGTTGTCTAGCCAGTCAGTGTCCGTTCACCCTCTGTTCACCCACTCCCTATAATAAACCTTCACCTACCTGCCAGTCCTGCGTTTGGGTTCCTTCTTCCTCGCCTCCACACAACGCCTGACAGAATGACACGACCCGTGCCACGAAGACACGATTGGAACCCAGCGGACTCGGACCTCTACGAGCGGCAGGAGGTAGCGCTCTCCTTGTGGGCGGAAAAGCTCAAGGAGAAACAGCGGCTCTTCGCGGAGCGAGAGCACATCTTCGAGGGTACTCGCCTGGCTCTGGGCGGACCTCGGAGACACCGCGTTCTCCCACCTGCTGCCTCACCTGCACCGGAGCGTCTGCCGCGGAGAGTGGACGTTTCGCGCTGCGCTTCAGCGGCTCCCTCTCTCGCGAGTCCGCTCCTCGCTCACACATCACCTGCCTCATTCACCGGACCTTCACTCTCGCCACGGCACAGCGGCTCCGCCTCCCACCTCGGCTCAACAGAGGTTCCCGTGCCAGAGGCTCGGACGTGTACCCCGCCCGCTTCCTCCTCCCGGAGAAAGCGGCGCACACGCCGCCATAAAATGGACTATTTCCAGCAATTCCTGGTGGTGAGTTCCAGTGACTGTTTTCCACCCTCATTTGACTCTCCACTTAAAACCAATAATAAACCCATATCTCATTCATGGGATGTTTCCCTCCTGGAGGATTCTGTGGACTGGGAAGATTTGTTCTGCTCTGCTCCCCCCAAGACTGTAAATAGTGGTGACAGAAGGACCAGCATAATCCCTGAGAAACTTGGCAGATTCACCCACCCAGTCATTATTTCCACCCCTATCAGTCAGCCTACACCCAAACCTGTGCCAGCTCCTGGGACGAGGGCAGCTGTGACCCAGTCTACCTCCACACCCGCTTCTGTTTCTCGGGTGGGGGTGACTGGTGTCCAGCCACCTCCCGTGCCTGTCCCAGCGCCCAGGCTGAGGGCAGCCAGAACCCAGCCAGACCTCCCTAGAGGCTTGGAAGAGCTAACCGGTTCACCTGCTACCTCACCACTTCATCCACCTCCTGACCCAGCCTTTCACGCCCTCGCACTATCCCTAGTTAGATTAGCTGAACTGTCCCCTGCCCAGGCACCAGCCTTACTAGCCCAAGCTGTAATTTTATCTCCGTCACTAGCTCAGTCTGTAGCTCAGCCATTAGCCACACCAACCTCAGCTCCGTCGTCAGCCTCGCCTACCTCTGTTCATCCCTTAGCATCTCCACTCCAGTCAGTTCCCTCACCTGCTGTTCAGCTTCCACTCCAGTCAGTTCCCTCACCTGCTGTTCAGCCTTCACTCCAGCCCCCTGTACTTCCGTCTCCTGTCCTCCAGTCCCCTCCAGTCCAGTCCGTAGTCCAGTCAGTCCAGTCTGCCCCTGTCCAGTCTGTAGTCCAGTCAGTCCAGTCTGCCCCGGTCCAGTCTGTAGTCCAGTCAGTCCAGTCTGCAGTCCAGTCAGTCCAGTCTGCTCCTGCTCAGTCTGTAGTCCAGTCGCCTCCTGCTCAGTCTGTAGTCCAGTCGCCTCCTGTCTCCCAGTCGCCCGTCTACCATCCTGTTCAGTTCCCGGACCTGCAGCCACAGCACCCAGAGCCAGCTGTGAGCTCTCCTGCTCCTCAGCCAGGGGTTTCCGCACCCGCTGGCCCGGCCGCTCCTCAGCCAGGGGTCTCCGCACCCGCTGGCCCGGCCGCTCCTCAGCCAGGGGCTTCCGCACCCGCTGGCCCTGCCTGTCTCCAGCCAGAGGCTTCCGCGCCTACTGGCCCTGCCTCGGCCTCGGCCTCAGCTTCGCCTGGTCCGGCCTCGGCCTCAGCGTCTGCTTCGCCTGGTCCGGCCTCGGCCTCAGCGTCTGCTTCGCCTGGTCCGGCCTCGGCCTCAGCTTCGCCTTCCTCGCGGCTGCCCACCGGAACAGTCTCATCTCGACCGCCGCGGCCGCCCACCGGACCGGCTCAGTGGTCACCGCCACCTACCTCGCGGCCGCCTGAACCTGAACCGTCTCGTCTTGGCCACGGGCCATGTGGCCGCCCACCGGATCGACTTCGGCGTCACTGCCGGCAACTTGGCCGCCCGCCTGAACTGTTTGGGCTCAGCCACTGGCCGCGTGGCCGCCCGCCTGAACTGTCTCTGTTTGAACTCCGTCCCTCCGTCCTGGGCCCCCTCCGCCCGCCCTGGTCTGGTTTTCCTTTCTTTCGGCCGTTGACGGGGGGGGGTACTGTCAGGGTCCCTGGGTCGTTGACCCAGTGATATCAGTTTGTTCACGTTCAGTTTAGTTCGCCACATTAATGTTCTCACTTCCTGTTTTTTCCCCGTGTCAGCTTGTCTCTCGTGTCATTAGTCAGATTATGTTCAGCCCTGTACTCACCTGTTTCCAATCATTGTCATCATTCAACCTGTGTATTTAAGTTCCTCGGTTTCACCAGTTCTTTGTCGTGTCATTGATGTTACGTTGTCCTTCCCGTGTGTTCCCTCAGTTCAGTCAGCCGTTCAGTTGTCTAGCCAGTCAGTGTCCATTCACCATCTGTTCACCCACTCCCTATAATAAACCTTCACCTACCTGCCAGTCCTGCGTTTGGGTTCCTTCTTCCTCACCTCCACACAACACCTGACATATTAGACTTAACAGTTACTATATACAGTAACGGACTTCTATACATTTTTAGATTAAAACTTTGGGTGTAATATTCAGATAATTATTTATTAAAAGCTAGACATTTTAAAAGAGAATAAGAAAGAAAAGTATGTCTTTGTGCCCCCTTTCCCTGTTCATGCCCTATCGGCCCCCCTGGCTAAACTTTGTTAGATCCGCCCCTGCACAGTTACCAGCTGTCAGCTGCGTAGAAAAAGATCCTGGTGTAGAAAGTAATATTAAAGTAATATTAAATAAAATAATATTAAAGATAAGTAATATTAAATAAAATTAAATAAATTCTAATAACAGCTTATCAAGCTTAAACGTGCTGCTGCTGTTCAGCCGCTGGTTTCCTCTTTCTGGTGCAAAGTGGGCCAAAAACAAAGAAGAGAGACGATCAGCTGATCATTGATCAGTTTCATGTAGCAGCAGGAGAGGGAGGGAGGCAGTCGCTCCATATATCGGTTGTTAAGCTTAACGCTGGAATGCTTTACAAACATTCAGAGATGAACTTACACACTTGCTTTACTTCTCTCTGGGATCACTTTCTCGGAGATGAAATGCTGGTGAGGCTACAAATACACACAGCCGCTCTATCACGTGATGCACACTGCTCCGACATGCTTCGGTTATGAGCCGATTTACGCCGTGTCACAACTTTTGTGAGGTGCTTTTTTGATATTTAATGGATCGGGTTACATTTTTTATTTCTCTCCGATATCCAGTAATTTAGGTCAGTATCGGACCGATACCGATACGTAATATCGGATTGGTCCATCTCTAGTTCAAACTATGATGAGTCATGAAAGACTTGAGCTCATTTAGAATTTGATGAAAGCAATATGGTTTAAAAATGCAGGGTGGGGGGACAAAAGTCTGGAGGGGTCATTTGTACTAAACATAAACAGCTGAAGGAACATTTTGCAACTGATTATGTTACCTGGCAACAGATCATTCAGATAAATGTGTATAAAAAGATCATCATAGAGAGACAGAGTTTCTCACAAATACAGATGGGTGGAGGTTTACAAATCTGCAAAAGACTGTGTCTACAAATTGTAGAACAATGACAGAATAATTTTATTAATGTAAAATTATCAAGACGGGGAATATCTCATCATCTGCAGCGCATAATGTCATCAAAACGTGCAAAGGATAAGGCTGAAATCCACTATCAGATGGCTGCAGTCTCCAGGTCCTCGGGCAGCAATGCATGAAAAACTGTCGTCATTCTGCCACTCAGATCACTGCATGGCCTCAGGAACACTTCCACAAATCAATATCTGCACACAAAGTTCACCATGCCACCCACAAACGCAGGTTAAAGCTCCATTGCGCAAAGAAGTCAAATGTGAATGTGAACTGGAAACGCTGTATTCTTTTCTGGGCAAAAGCTCAATTAAAACGACAAAAACTGCTCTGTGCCCAGATGATTCAGAATGTGAAATTGTTTTTGGAAAACACAGACGCCGTATCCTCCACAACATCCTAAACATCCTGTCGAGCTGGGCCTGTATAGCAGTATGATGGCATCACCTCACAAAACCACTGTATCGTTTAAATTTCCCAGCAGCATCTCATTTACATCCTCAAAATCTCAGTACTACCATATATATTTTATACAGTACTGTGAAAAAAACTTCACCCACTACCTTTTTGTGTGTTTGTTTGTTGGCCTCCAACTAAACAAACCTTCTTGGGAATTTTTAAATGGTAAATGGCCTGTATTTGTATAGTGCTCTACTAGTCCCTAAGGACCCCAAAGCGCTTTACACATCCAGTCATCCACACACTGGTGATGGCAGCTACATTGTAGCCACAGCCACCCTGGGGCACACTGACAGAGGCGGTTCTGCCGGACACTGGTGCCACCGGGCCCTCTGACCACCACCAGTAGGCAACGGGTGAAGTGTCTTGCCCAAGGACACAACAACCGAAACTGTCCAAGCTGGGGCTCGAACCGGTAACCTTCCCATTACAAGGCGAACTCCCAACTCATGAGCCACGATCGCCCCATTTCAAAATGGGCTTGAGCAGTTTGTGTTGAGACTTTGGCAGCTTTTACATTCATTTCCAGTTCAGTTCGATCAGGCACTTTATGTTGACCTATGAACCATCCAAGTACAACAAGGACACCTGCCTCAAGGGATTATTGTTTCTACACATAACAGACAACTTAGCAAAGTAACAGTTTGAACTTTTATCCCATTGTCGATCCATCTTTTACTCCCATTTCCTTCTTTGAATCTAAAACAAACGCCAACAACAGCGGGGCTTGAACTCATGAAAGCTTGCCTGAGAGAGTTCAGGTTGCATTTCCATTTGTGTTTGCATGTTTCAGTAAACCACTGTAGCTATTTCCGCCACTTTTCAGTTATTTATTTGTAACAAATGTTTGTAATAATGTATGATTTTTGTTCCACTTCCCACGTGTGCACCACTTTGTGTTGGTCTTTCACGTGGAATTCCAATCAAATTGATTCATGTTTGTGGCTGTAATGTGACAAAATGTGGAAAACTTCAAGGGGGCCGAATACTTTTGAAAGCCACTGTATTGAGACTCGACTGTACACTGTGTTCGTGTTTTCCTCTGGAACAATAAGCTCCGTTGGAGCAGCCTTTCAACGCCTCTCTCTGTCTCTCAAAAAGTCGACCCAGACAACAAAGTAAAGCGATTTTTCAGCTACGAGCCCGACATGAAACCCGACGTATCAGCCAGAGGTCCCTTTACTACGGTTCGGAGCCGCGGACCTGTTTTATATACTCGCGGAATAGTTTTCTATACGAGATCACTGCAGAAAGTGCAGCCTTACCTAATGTCCACCTACTGTTACTCATTTATATTAAGATTTAAACATCTAGTTGGTGTTGGTGTGGAGAGTAACCTTCAGTAACAGTAATAAAACACACAGAAATAGTAGTGGAATACACTTTAACCTTCCCAACACTGAGCAGTAACTCAGTAAATCAGTCTAAATTGTTCAAACTTTTAACAGGAGCTGAATCTTTGATGTGTGTATGTTGCGCTCTAAAAGTAGTTATAAAACTTACATTTTTCTGAATTGTTGGGAAAATCTTTAAAGACTATTCTTATTTAATTGTGTTTTGTTTTTGGACACATTTCTAGTTCATTCTTGTAGTTTACTGGCTCCAGGAGGTCAGAGTTCAGACGTGTGATGTCATGAGGATGTCGTGAGGGAGCGATGTTTTGCTGATGATATGCTATGCTGCCTGTAAACTCCAACCCTGAACTGAGGAGAATAAAGTTGCAAGAAAAAGGAGAATGGAGTCATGTCTCTCTGAGGGTGCAACATGTATATTCGTTCAGCTTGTTTAGGTGTCCCAGTCTGATCAGAGTATTTTTGAAGTTCTTAGATTTCTCACAGAAGTTGTATTCTTTTGTGTGACAGACATAATGAGACACACCACTTGCTTTAGCCCTACCAGTAAAGCTAATCATCTAGCAGATATTAGAAACACCAACACAACCTATGCAGCCTTTTAGGCACAACAATAACCACTTCACCCCTTTGGAGCTGACACGTCCGTCCAAGAAAGATGAGATATCACTAAAAATTCAAATCCGTGGATGAAAGTATGAGATGATGAACTGTAGGGAAATAAAGTAAAGAGGACACACGGCGCCAGTTCAGCTGGGTAGAGCAGGCAACCCGTTTGCTGTAATGCTAATGCAGGGGCCTAAATGTACCCAAAGTATCAGGGAAAAAAGAGAAATGAAGCCATAACTGTACCTGCTTTGTCTCTGTGTGGCAGGGCGCACTTATCTGAAATTGGGCCAAATCATCCTCACTGTGCACCAATATACCCTGGAAAAAGTACCTAGTAGGTCTGCACACATTGACTGTAACACGTCCTGGTACAGGCTGTCCATACGTGTACCTGTTTAAATAAAAATAAGTAAACATTATGAGTCATTTACTCTCCAAACTCCAGATTTTACAACACATAATTTGTCCTGAAAGAACTTTTCCTTACTTTGCACACACTTTAGCTTCAATGTCTTCCTGCCCAATACTCACTTCTTCAGATATATTTACTGTCACATCAAATTTGGGTAAAACTGGGGGAAATATGAATGTCAGCATTTGCACTCCGTTACAACAAAGAATTTAAGAATAAATAAGACTGACTTACCATATTTCTCCACTTTGAAGTTGTGAGATATTTTCCTCTCACCCACTGACACAATGATCTGGTACGGTCCCTCACGGGCCTCAGTGTCCAAGGAGTAAGAAAGCTGCAGTATTCTGCTATTGGATGCTTCATTTAGCCACTGTCCAATCCTGTTACTGTGAGGATCCTGTTAAATCAGGTGACAGTGGCAGCTACTACACAGGTGTAAGTACAGTACCAACTAGATTCTTTATTTTCCTTTTCAACAACATTAGAGCTAAAACTGGACAATATAAATTTAGGGGGACATAAAGATGTCCTGTCTTCATCTGTAGCCAGCTTTGTCCCCTTCTAGATGTGAAGCACTTGTTTATAAATATTTAAAAATTAAGTGATATAAAGAAACCTAAGCTGTAATGACAGGGAAGCTGTGGCTGTGTTTGTGGAGTAATTAAATCAAAATTATTATTTTGATTTAATCACTGTCATTTTATTTTCACATGTGGGGCATCAAGTGACAGAACAGACCCCTGCACGGTGTGTATTACATACATGCAACCCACTTTGTCCAGTTTTTAAACCTTGCACTGTCAGTAACTTGGAGTAATACTGCAGAAGCAGTGTGTATGCAAGCAGTGAGCAGGGAACCTTCAAGTCTGTCTGACTGCATGTGTTCAGTGTTGTGTTGATGCATTTGCAAGAGAAGGAAAAGCCTTTTCTAGAGGCGCCCTCTTACCTGAAGTTCAATGACATCATACTGAAAGAAAAAGGAAGAAAGACAGGTGGAGTCAAGAAACTGTTGTGTGAATCACTGCATCCAAATTGCAAACAGCATTATTAATAATACTGTTCAAAAACTCACCAGCTGATTGGCAGGTCGCATTTTATTATCCATCGCAACGACTCTGAAATTCACTTTGAGAAAAATTGAGAGGTTACCTCTGTTTCTCTCTTTGTACTTTAAAACAAAGTCACTGCAACTTATCAAACATGGATCTGATTGGTTACCCTACACAGCAAGCCAAGACAGATCTCAGATAATGGACTGACATGTATGAGACATATATATCTAATTTATTGAAATTGAACTGATATTGCTAATTTATATTTTAATTAATGACACCATCCATCCATCCACCTTCATCCGCTTTATCCAAGGCCGGGTCGTGGGGCCAGCAGCCTAAGCAAAGAGGCCCAGACCTCCCTCTCCCCAGCCACCTTCTCCAGCTTATCCAGGGGAACACCAAGGCGTTCCCAGGCCAGCCGAGAGATATAATCTCTCCAGCGTGTCCTGGGTCTGCCCCGGGGCCTCCTCCCGGTGGGACATGCCTGGAACACCTCACCCAGGAGGCGCCCAGGAGGCGCCCAGGAGGCATCCTTGTCAGATGCCCGAACCACCTCAGCTGGCTCCTTTCGATGTGGAGCAGCAGCTGCTCTACTCTGAGCCCCTCCCGCATGGCCGAACTTCTCACCCTATCTCTAAGGGAGAGGCCAGCCACCCTTCAGAGGAAGCTCATTTCTGCCGCTTGTATCCGCGATCTCTTTCTTTCGGTAACTACCCACAGCTCGTGGCCATAGGTGAGGGTAGGTCGACCAGTAAATTGATAACTTCGCTTTTACGCTCAGCTCTCTTTTCACCACGACGGACCGGTGCAGCGTCCACATCACTGCAGCCGCCGCACCAATCCGTCTGTCGATCTCCGGCTCCCTTCTCCCATCACTCGCGAACAAGACCCCGAGATACTTGAACTCCTCCACTTGGGGCAGGAACTCATCCCCGACCCGGAGTGGGCACTCCACCCTTGTCCGGCTGAGAACCATGGCCTCAGATTTGGAGGTGCTGATCCTCATTCCCGCTGCTTCACACTCGGCTGCGAACCGTTCCAGTGCGAGCTGGAGGCCCTCACCCGATGAAGCCAACAGAACCACATCATCCACAAAAAGCAGAGATGAGATTCTGAGGGACACGGTCGAATGCTTTCTCCAACTCCACAAAACACATGTAGACTGGTTGGGCAAACTCCCATGCACCCTCAAGTATCCTTGAGAGGCTAAAGAGCTGGTCCAGTGTTCCGCAACCAGGACAAAAACCGCATTGTTCCTCCTGTATCCGAGGTTCGACTAGCGGACGAACTCTTCTTTCCAGCACCCTGGCATAGACTTTCCCAGGGAGGCTGAGGAGTGTGATCCCCCTGTAGTTGGAACACACCCTCCGGTCTCCCTTCTTAAAGATGGGGACCACCACCCCGGTCTGCAAGTCCAGGGGTACTGCCCCTGATCTCCACGCAACATTGTAATTGTCATTGCGTAATTAATAACACATTTAATTTATTATTTAATTATGTGTTTAATACATTTTGGCACCCGAGGCCCTCCATATTCTTCCTTCACGATTTTTTTGTACTTTGAATTCCAAAGCCATGTTTAAACATATTTATTTTATTGTGAACTATTAAAAATTAAACCATTAAACTTTCACATAAAAAGAATTTGACTCTGAAATAAACTAAGAGTTAAATGGAAAATATAATATGGCCTTTGCCCTTTGGGGGAAGTTGTGCACTCTGAGCATTCTGCATGTTTTATTTCTCATCACTGTGAAATAACTGCATACCATTCGTTGTCAGTAGCTGTCTTTTGCAATGTGAAGTTCTTCATTAGTGTGAACTCAAATATGAAACTTGTGGGATTTTTTTTCCTTTTGTTGTTTTTTAAAATACCATATTTTTCGGACCATAAGGTGCACTGGATTATAAATCGCACTGACGATGAATGGGTCTGAAACGGGTCTGTTTTCATACATAAGGCGTACTGGAATTACAGGGCGCATTAAACGCCTTATAAATTATGCTATGTAACTTTGCACTGTCCACTTTCTGCTGTAACAAAACAAATTTCCGATGTGTGGGACTAATAAAGGTTATCTTATCTTATAATAATGACTAACCTGGTATTGTGGATGGATTATCTCAGTTGTTCTCCTGACTGAAGTTTGGTCCATTTAAAGCATTTTTCCGTGTGATTGCATTCGTCAAAAACCATCGGGAACGTTTATCGAATGGAAAAAAGCTAGCGTTCATCCTCCAGCTTCACTGTGTTTATGTTATGCTAACATAGCTGTGTCGCTAGTGATCACGTAGCACATCATTATATACCAGCTAGCCCAACTTCAGTAATGTTGGAAGTGATAGCAGAGCTTTATGTTTTATTTTTATCCAGAAATCTCTCATTCAGAACATGCTATATCATGTTTAGGTAGCTAGCAAAACCAGCGAGCTAACTTCCTGCTAACTTCTAACTCTGTTAAATTTAATAAATTATGTTTTGATGGATGCCTGGATGTTAAACTTAATTGTTACACCTGGTAAAGCAGCAACACTGATCATTTTATTAAACATGAAAGAATTTAGACAGTTTTTAACTCTCAGTGAGGCTGCAGTGTTCGTTTGACTTTAGGACCTGAAGCAGACGGCGTTTAGGACCCAGATTAGGCCGAGTCCGCGAGGCTTCTGACTCTTCTAGCCGTAATGCTCCAACAATCCATCAAGCGGTGCGGCTTCGTACCTTACCAAAGGCGTACTAAAACATTCTTTGACAGATTTTTGAGCACTGTGTACCACATAAAATCTGTTTGTGGTCAGTAAACACAACCAGAATTTATATATAAGGCACACTGTTGATTTTTGAGAAAAAGAAAGGATTTTAAGTGCGCCTTATAGTCCGGAAAATACAGTAGTTATGTTCAAAGATGGAGTCAGATTTCAAACTTCGAATAAACATCTCGGTCGATCGACCGAATTAAATATTATATTAAATATCTTGAAAAACTTTTGCTATATGAAGCAAACATTTCACATCAATCACTGTATGTGTGTCCAAATTTTGGACCACAAAACTTGTTACACAAATTGGAGATGGTGGAGCAGCTGGCTCATGATGATGGAATTTGAATGAACTACATGTCTTATATAACATAACAGCACATTGCTACCTTTTTGTCCAGGGAGGTAGATGGGTTTGTCTGTTTGGATGAATGTGACGGGATCAGACGCTCGGATCATCACTTTTCTGACTTGTTTGGAGTAAAATGTGTCTCCTCGTACCTCCACCTGAAAATTTTGCACCTCCTTTTGTACCAAAGGAGCCTGAGACAGTGGGATATTTAGATAGTCATTAAAGCCTATAATGCTTACGATAACAACTAACAAACACACTTTGTGTGTGAAAGTGCTGGTTGCCAACCTCAAACTGAACACAGGTTTGAAAGGCCTCATTTGACGTATGCGTGAATAAGGTTGTGTTCTTCTCTCGGGACATCAAAGTGACAGTCATGACCAGAGTCCCACTGGGCTGTCGGAGAGTTGCACAGAATTTGGCCTCAGCTCCAGCTTCAATAACTGCAGGAATGGCCACCAGGTACTGGCTGCATACAGCATCACACATACAGCAGTTACTGCAGTGAACAACTCACACAGACAAAAACACGCTGAAGACAAACTCACGGTTCAGCCACCGCTTGATCCACATGCATCCAGCTCAGGAGGACACACAGAGTGCAGCTCAGGATCCAGAGACGGTCCATGACTGGTTGTGATCGTTCTCAGTGTCAGCTTCGGCTAAATATCGGCTGATCGTCCCCACCCACATACACTGTAACAGCCACGTGTTTGAAACGCACTCATGTACTCTGATCTCCACAAAGTCAATCACTTACACATTTACAAAATCCCAATCCTGCTTTCAGCACTGAACACTAAACTATAGACAACAGTAAAGTTTGTCATTCAGTGTAAAACATTACAGTAACATACAGTGCTCCGAGGTGATGTTTCTAAATCAGCTCAGAGTTTAATTTGGCTGTTACAAAAAGTTATTTCTGTTCCGAATGTGCCTGTTTTACTTAATAATGTGCATTTTCTTACCGTCAGTGCTGGGATATCCCACTGTAGTGTGTAACTACTGATATTCTCTAAAATCACTGGGCGTTACAGTAAGTGTAGCCACCAACAGTGCCCTTTACCCAGCGTGGGATGTCTGACTGCCATGTTTGTGACGTTATTTCTCAGGAAAGACTAAACAAACGTTTGTGTAGTGATAACAGGCTCAAACACAACTGGTGGATTCATCAGTGATGTCACAGACTGCTATATTTGCTTAAAAGACAAAAATCACAATGTTTCTGTCCAAATTAAAAATGAAACATGTTAACCAGCTTTTGTTGCACTTTAGTAAACAACACAGATCAAACTTCAGCCCACTGAAATAACTGCAGTGACAGTCACACTGCTGAGTGTGGATGGATTTCTGGTCTGGTTTTTAAACTGTAACATTGCTGAGAATGAGTCATTATGTCTGACCCTCTGGACCCAGCAGTATTACCCCATGTTATTCTATTTGCCTTGTTTGATTTGCCTTTACGGGAAAAGGGTTTTTGTTTGTTCCGTCTTACTAATGTGCTGCTGTGGGGCATGTTTAAACACACACACAGATGTGTTCATCCTTATTAACAAATCCAGAAAATAACAGAAAAAAACAGTTAACAGCACTGAACCTATGAAGGACTAAAATCTACTGATATACTGAATATCTGCTGCTGTTATGATATTATTAGATATTATTAGATATTTATTATGATACATGTATTGATGATATGAGCTCACTCATGGTTAATGTGCTGAAACATGTGGCCAAGGACTAGACAGCATGCTCATTTAAATCGTGACAAACTTCATAAAGCTGGATTGTCTCCCATTTTAACAGCTCAACAATTTTCTCTTATAAATTTGACTACACTAAGGAATTCTGCAATAAAGTCCGTTATGCCAAATGAAGTTAAATACTTTAATGAAATCCATTTCAAAACATTTGGACCATATACACTTACAATACATAGCTTTTTATCATTCTTAATGATTAAGAATCTGCCCTCTGGATCTATAACTGTATCGAGTACTGTGAAATTAAATGTTTTATGTATTAAAATTGCTACTCCCCTTTGTCTAGAATTGTTTGTGGATGAGTGTGGAAGCAGGTGATCAAAGCAATGAAAGAAATAAAGAAAGAAACCAAGGACAAGGGTGAGCAGCATAAAAACAAGAGGGGGAAAAGAGAGAAAAAAACGAGAAGAAAAAACCCCCGGAAACATTCCAATCAAATCACTGACGGAGAGTGACGGTGTTAATTCTGCTATCATATCACACTTTAAGATGCGATTTGATACTGGTAAGTTAAACAGATGTTAATGCAAGTTAGTGTGAGTGGATAGGGAAAGGGTGTAGCTGATTCTTATCTGGTGTGAGGTTAATACAGCCACGGAGCTATCCGTCCACGCACAGCCGGTCCACAGCGATGACAGCGCGGGAGCCCTTCTGGATGAAGCCGCATCGGATTGGGAAGAGGACCCTGCGTCGTTCCAGGATCTCTTTGGGGAACTGGTCGTTCACGCTGAAGTCCGTTCCTCTTAATTCCCTGCCGCGGCTTTTCACATGTTCCTTTTGTTTGAAGTGGCCGAATTTGGCCACAATAGGACGTGGTCTCCTGGTCGCAGCCCGCATGGGGCCGAGGCGATGTACCCGATCGAAGACGATGTTCTTCACCGTGTCCTCCGGCAGCTTCACGTGGGTTTTGATGAAGCTTTTCACCGTAGTCTCCGCGTCCTCTCCAGCGGCTTCTGGAATACCAGAAAATACCAGATTATCACGCATGCTACGAGCTTGTAGATCAATAACTGTTTCTTTTATTTTTTTATTTTCTCTATTTAGCTGAGTAACATTGTCTGTGAGACATTTCACCGACTCCCTTAGCGTGGCATTTTCAGCAGTGAGTGTTTCCACCTGCTGCTGGTTGAACTCCAGGGATTCTCGCAAGCATTTGAATTCCCGGTGAAGAATCTCCACCAAGGACAGCCTTGCATCGAAACTGGACAATCGTTGGTCGATTGACTCTAGGATGTCTGCAATATCTTTGCCGGCTGGCGATGTTGTGCCGGGGGAATCTGCCTGGCGAAGTCTTTTCGACGATGGCGTCTCAGATTTGGCCGGGGAAGATGCACTCTGGCCCTTCTTCATCACGAGATCCTGGAAGCACTGATCAATGTAATCTTGGAGAGTCTCTAAACTCTCCCCGTTGTTCTCCAGGGTGTTGGAGATGATTTAGACAAATGTTTTTAGTTATAAGACAGTTGATAAGTGTATTTGGTAATACTGAAGCTTAAAGGAATTTGTTCAAATCTAAACTACCATTTGCTTTAATTTTCCGCCAAATTCTCCGGCGTCTGACGTCAGTTACAACATGAGTCGCTTACCTTGTCCGTCACTTCCATCACTTACCTCCTACCCAACAGTCTCCCTACCTCCGACAGTCTCCTTACAATAGAAGTTTATAATGATGATGATTGTGTTTCTGCTGTTCTGATGGATCTTGTAGAAATGTTTAGCTGATTTAGAGTTGAGAAATGTGTTAACATAGAATCTAGAATTATTGTAGAGACACTGACACTGCCCTCAATGTAATAAAGGCCTGATTGTGTCATGAACTTAGGAGTAGAGTATAGGAGACCCTCCCCAGTTGAGCTGCGAAAGTAAAACAGAGAGGAGTTAATGCTGAGTGGGAATTCCCCAGAGAATGTTTGGGTGGGGGTCTCAACATTTGACCTGGATAACTGTGGTCTGGAAGGGAGATGGGTTTTTATGACCTCTAGGGAGTCACCTGCACCCACAGTGCTTTAACTGTTACGCACACTCATTCACGTGCACTCACACATACACATAGACACACGGGAACGCGCACATGTAGGCATTCACACGCACACACTCAAGTGAAAGTATGTAAACATAGCACTTAGTTTTATGGCACCTTGTAGAGGGTTTAGAAAGGGGGTCACTGATACAAAACTGCATGTAACAGACAAAGGAGTTGAGATCTGCAGAGGAGTTCCAGGGTCCTGTACATCTCCCTTCTAGAAGGTGTAATCAATAAGCGTGATCAATGAGTGTGGATTAATAAAAGTCTTGTGAATTGACTACTGAGTCCCCGGTGTTCTTTCTGGAGGCCTGAGGAATCTACGAACCGGGCGAAACTGTTTAGAGGTAACAGTTTTGCTGCCGAAACCCCGGGATTCGCTCGAGGTTCAGAGAGGACGAATTGGCAGTGCTGAGGTCGTGAAACGAGGCAAACAGAGAGCCGGCTCACTCATCTAAAAGGTAAGCACCACCTGTTTATTTTCGAAGTGTGCATATTGAATAAATTCTAAATTATCTGTTCGCTAAGTTGAACGTATTACAGTGTAAATTCACTCAGTAGAAAAAGAGGCGGCTAGCGTCTGTCCCAGTGCGTTAAAGCAAGAGACTTTTGCTAAGAACTCAGGTTGATGTTTAGCGCCCCGTAAGAACATCTCAGTGCGTTAAAGCAGGAGACATTTGTTACGGATTAATAGAATCGGTGTTTCATCCGCGGCGGTGTGTGATCCGTCTTAGTTATTAGGAAAAAAGTGTTGGTGTTGTGAACCGTCCCCGTGCGTTAAAGCAGGAAACGTGTGTTACTATTAGTTAGAAAGCGGGGTTTAAGGCCTTGTCGCGGCTGAGGGCCGTGTGTGTGTTCTGAGTTTGGCAACTCAACCCATCTTCGGACGCGTCGTTGGGACCTGTGGGACAGGAGCCAGGTTGGTAACCTGGGCACCGGGGACGCCTTAAATAACTAAAGCTAGGTGTTGGATCCTAGTCGCGGTTGATAACCTGCATGAGAGTGGGCGCAAGTTGCTTCGTAGTGAGAGTACGACTGCTTGGCTCAGCCCACTGATTTCAGTGTGTGTAGATTGCGTGTGTGTGTGAAAGCGCAGTTAGAGTCTGTGTCTCGTCTGAAGTACGGGAGTCAATTAAAGTAACAAAAAGAATTTGTGTCTAAAAGTGTGTGTTTGTGGTGTGTAGAAATCGCGGCAGGAAGCCGTGTCATGAGTTGTTGCAAACTGTGAAGTCAATTGGGGGGTTGAATTTGGTTTTATATTTTTTAGGGGAAGAGAAACCACGGTATCCGTCCGTGGTGCAGTTTGAATAATTTGTGAGGTGCACAAGAGCAGACAGCACCCGCTCTGTGTGCCGCTTAGGGCGTTGTCCGGAATAAGCAGAGGAGGAAGTGTCCTGCCGTGAGTTGTGAACTGGACTGCGAGAAGTAGAAGGTGTGTGAGTGCCAGCCTTAAGGTGTGGGCTCATAGGTGAAATGAAGGAGGAGTAATAAGGAGTAGCTCGGAGGGTCCCGACGAAAACAAACGACGACATCTGGTGGTAAGTAACGGAATTCCAGGTGAGTTAAAAATAATGGCTGAACAAGAGGAGATTATTAGAGAAGGAGTGAGGAGTCCAACAGAGGGAGAAATGCAATGGAAAACTGTTGATAAGCAAAAAGAGAAATTAGGGGAAGCACTGAAGATCACCATGACAGGACATCTGACAGGTAAGAATGATAAAATACTGGAAATGGGGAAGGAAATAATGAGTGTATGTGATCAAGCTGGAATAAAAGGTGATATGCGATGTTCTCTCGCAAAGGTTTTATTGGAAGCGGCCAAGGCATCCGAGGAGAAGGAGGAGAAACTCAGGAGAGAGTTGGATGGAGCACATACTTTGGAGAAGAGGGGAGTTAAGAAACAAATAAAAGAGGAGGAGGAGAAACGAGCCAGGCTGGCTGTATGGGGAATCAGCTGCCAAGGACTGGAGCACTGGATGAGGGAACCTGTGGAAGAGGAAGGTAAGTTGAGACCTTTTTTATGCTGATTTTTTTCCCTTTTTTCCGTATGAGCTTACCTGCGATAGCTTCTGGACACTTATAGATCATTAGGACTAAAGTGTTCTTAACAGAAACAGCAACATTTTTATAGTTACTTTATCCTCAGCGCTCCGTGTGTCTGTGGCCTAGACACAGCTGAAGCCTGATTACAGCGTCTGGGCACCGAACAGCCTCAATAGCCTGGAAAGATGCTAACCGCTAGGCTAACTAGCAACAAGATGCCTTCCCTCTCCACAGATGACTACCACAGCCTCCTGCAGAAGATTGCAGTACTGGAGACAAAAATTCATCGCTTAGAAGTAAATGTGGAGATAAATGGACTGTGTGGAAATGAAACAACCTTGCCTTTGATTCAAAACAATGGCAATGAGCAAGCTAGTACACAGCTAAGGAGCACAGATAACATGACCAAGAAAGTAGACTCTGTGCATTATTATAAATCCTCAAGTGATAATCCCCCCTTGGACTGTCTTGATGCAAAACCAAGACATAAATCATGTCTCCTGGAAGGGGGAGGACGTATCACAGGCAGAGCACAGCGAGCTGAAATCTCTGAAACCGACTGGCCTTCACTTCCTACAAGACAGAGAAGCTCTTCTACCCCTGTATACGAGAGGAAACAGGACTGGACAACCGTGAATAGGAAGGTCAACAACAAACCTTCAAAACAACTGAATCTGAAACTGCACAACAGATTTGCTCCACTATCAAAGGACCCTGGATCTATATCGGACAACCATCCATCTAAAAACAGCGAAGTAAGGTCTGAAAATCTGCTGAAAAGTAAAAGACCACAGGGAACGCTAAAGGCTAGGCCTGAAACTCTGATTGTGGGTGACTCTGCCGTAAAGGATGTACAAAGGATGTGCGGTAAGAACACTAAAGTCCTCTGCTTTCCTAAGGATATGGTCAACAACCTGAAGGAGAGAATTCTTCAAATTGCAGATGAACTGTGACAAACATTGTTCTGCATACAGGGTCAAACAATGTGTCCAAACAACAGTCGGAGGTTCTGAAACGGGACGTTACTGGATTACTAAATACTGTAAACTCTCTGAATGCAGCTGTATTCATCAGTGGACCTGTACCGCCGGTCAGAGGAGGAGACGAGAGATTCAGCAGGTTGTTTGCACTGAATAAATGGCTTATATCAGCATGTGCTGACCACTCAGTGCACTTTATCGACAACTTTAATATTTTTTGGGAACGCAGGCATCTGTTTAAAGCAAATGGATCAATGTCTTATTTAATGAATCATTTCAATGTAAGCAGCTATCTCCTGGAAGTTTTCAGTCTTTTGAATATGTGGCTTTACAGCTGAAGGCCCCATCCAAAGTTGTGTTTCTTAATGTTTACAGGCCTCCCAAATACTGCACAGACTTTTTTAATGACCTCAGTGAACTGCTGTCTGTGATCTGTGTTGATTTCGACTGTGTAATTATTGTTGGGGATTTTAACATCCATGTGGACAACCCTCAGGACAAAGGGACTAAAGACCTGAGTAACACTCTGGGCAACTTTGGGCTGACTCAGCATGTAACAGAGGCCACACATAATAGAGGACACACTCTTGACCTACTGATCTCCAAGGGCCTGAGCATTTCAAAGGTTACTGTGTCTGATGTGGGCATGTCTGATCATTACTGTGTTTTCTTTGAAAGTAAAATCTCAGCCCACATAAATATATCAACAACAGTGATCACAAAACAGTGCATAACTGAACACAGTAGTGAGATCTTTAACCAGGTCTTCCCATTAACACCTGACCTGTCCGGAGGGTCAGTCAATGAGCTCGTCAATAGCTTCAATGCTAACATGTTAAATGTAATGGACACAATTGCTCCCATTAAGGTGAAGGTTATCTCTGGAAGGAAAAAGTCTCCATGGAGAAACTCCACACTGGTGAAAAATGAAAAAAGAGAGTGTAGGAAAGCTGAGCGCAGATGGAGAAAAACAAACCTCCAGGTTCATTATGACATCTATAAAGAGAAACTTCACAATTATAATTTACAACTGAGGAGTGCAAGGAGGTCCTACTTCTCTGACATCATCACTAAAAACAGCCATAATGCTCGGGTCTTATTTTCTACAGTTGACAGGCTAACAAACCCTCCTCTGTCAGTGGCAGCTGAACTTCATTCAACCATGGCCTGCAATGACTTTGCCAAATTCTTCACAGAAAAAATCCAAAAGATTAGACAAGCAGTTGGTACATCAACAGCAGATCCAGGATATGTACTGTGTCCACCGAAAAACTGTTTAAACACCATCAAACAGTTTCACCCTATTAACAGCAAAGACCTGGAGGACATCTTAGGTCAACTGAACTCCTCCTCTTGCTGTTTAGATGTCCTGCCAACAAGTTTTTTCAAAAAGGTCTCAAAGACTTTAGAGTCAGACCTGTTACAGATCGCCAACTTTTCTTTAATGTCAGCTGTGTTTCCAGAATCACTAAAAACTGCTGTAATCAAACCTATACTGAAAAAGGACAATCTTGACAAGACACAAATGAACAACTACAGGCCGATCTCAAATCTCCCGTTTTTAAGTAAGATCATTGAAAAAGCAGTTACTCAACAGCTCAATTACTTCTTAAAACAGAATAACTGCTACGATGCCTTCCAGTCAGGTTTTAGACAGAACCACAGCACTGAAACCGCTCTGACCAAAGTGTTCAATGACCAATGTCTGAATACAGACAGTGGAAAAATGTCAGTCTTAGTTTTACTGGATCTCAGTGCAGCATTTGACACAGTTGACCACAACATATTACTCAAACGACTGGAGAACTGGGCAGGTCTTTCAGGAACTGTACTAAACTGGTTCAAAACATACTTAGAAAACAGGAAATACTTTGTATCAATAGGTAACTTCACATCTGAGCAGACTAGTATCACATGTGGAGTTCCCCAAGGTTCCATCTTGGGACCCCTTCTGTTTAACATTTACATGCTCCCACTGGCACAGATTATAAAGAACAACAAAATAAACTACCACAGCTATGCAGATGACACATAGCTTGATTACTGTAACAGCATCTTTACAGGTCTACCTAAAAAATCAGTCAGACAACTACAGCTCATTCAGAACTCTGCTGCTCGAGTCCTCACTAAGACCAAAAAAGTGGACCACATCAGTCCAGCTCTGAGGTCTTTACACTGGCTGCCTGTCCGTCAGAGGATAGACTTTAAAGTTCTGATGCTGGTCTATAAAGCTCTGAATGGTTTAGGACCAAAATACATCAATGACCTCCTGACCCAGTATGAACCATCCAGATCCCTCAGGTCATCTGGATCCGGTCTTTTATCAGTTCCCAGAGTCAGAACCAGACACGGAGAAGCTGCATTCAGCTTTTATGCTCCTTATATCTGGAACAAACTCCCAGAAAGCCTCAGATCAGCTGAAACACTCAGTTTATTTAAATCCAGGTTGAAGACTCACCTGTTCTCAGCTGCATTTGAATAAAGCACCAAATCCACACTTTTAAGCTTAAATTTCAAAACTTACATTTAACTACTGATTTTATCTACTGTTCTGATTTTATCTGTTTTGATTTTATATACTGTTTTGTTTGTTTGTTAATTAGTTTGTTTGTTTGCTTGTTTTAATCAATTTTAAATCATGCTTTTTATTTGTTTTTGTTTCTAATGTCTCTGTAAAGCACTTTGAATCAGCTTGTTGTTGAATTGTGCTATACAAATAAACTTGCCTTGCCTTGCCTTGCCTGGTGGTCTTCCACACCCTCACCCCACAGCCCCTCCTTTTTCAGCACGTCCTCCACCATATTGTGGTAATTATCCAACATTGAGTATTGAGGATGGCAGGATGGAGAATGAAGAGGGAACGGTGCTGCGCTTAACTGGAGGGCAGGCGGAGTGTGACTATGAGGACCAGCACTGCCCTAAGCCGCAGCAACAAAACATAGTAATAGGACCTACAAAGACAGCGCTACCTGCTGGTCATACTCGGACCAACTTGGAACAAAAAGATGGGGAGGACGAGGAAGGAGAGGAAGAACAGTCTGGTGCAGCCGGAGCAACAGCTAGGACTCCTCTGGAATTATTACCCGAAGAGGTAGAGAAACTGGTGGACATGGTGAGTAAACGGTTCGATGAAGAACAATTTTGGTAAAAATTTAAGAAGCAAAAGGTAAAAGCTAAAGGGAGTGGAGTCTTAGGTCCAGGTGTGAGGAAGAAGGTGCATCATAAGGTGCAAATACCTAAGGTAAGAGGTGTTGACTCCTGGGATGGATGGATACAGGGCACTCTGGAAGAGGATATAGATGAGTGTAGTGTGATTCAGAGTGCAGGAGGGGATGAAGATGACTCAAGAGGATGGCCCGCGTTTGGATCTCGAAGAGAGCGAGAGGAGATGGAGGAGCAATGGCTTCGCAGTGGAGGAGAGCTTGGAGGTCATCCGATGTGGAGAAGAAGTCAAATGAAAGCGGCAGAAAAACCCCAGGGGGAAGTCATGCGACACCCCAGTTCTGCATTAGGAATGCCCCTAGTGGTTGCAGCAGGAGGTGAGAGAAGATATAAACCATATGGGGTAGAGGATGTTACATCCCTGGCGCAGATGCTCCCACCCATCATTGATGGAGGCGCGGGCTGGCTGAGACAACTTGATAAAGTGACATCCGGCACACAGCTCGCCTTGGGGGATTTTCGAGCCATAGCTGGCCGGTGTATGACAGTTACTACACTGGAGGAAATCCAGGTGCTGGCAGCTGTCACCACTAGACCAGACTCTACACCCTTTTTTAGAGTGCAGGAGCAGATTGGGAATGCTGTGCGCCAACAATATCCAACCCCGAATGCGTCGGCCATTATTAAGTTAGAGTGGAACCTTGATCAAAATTCTAGAGATTATGTAGAACAGGTGAAAGAGAAGTGGTTGCAGAACACAGGTTATAAACCCTTCCACACGTGGCCTTCATCAGGTTTGGTTTAGACAGGCAGTGCTAGAGGGAGTACCAGAACAGGTAAGAGAAAAATTTTTAGATGACCCTGATTTAGAAGTGGCAGACGCACATCGCTGGGAGAGACACTTGGTGCATCATTTGGATAAATATAAGCAAATCAAGGATAAAAAAAGGGGAGTTGGAGGAGCTTCAGGAAACAATTGCTTAAGCTTAACTTGGGAGAAGTGAAACACTAGGTAAGTGAAAAGAAAAAAAGAGAATAAATTAACTGATTCAACAAAGGTGATGGTAGCTCAAGACTGCCCTCCTGAGCCTAAAATACCTGAATTTAACCCAAATATTTATCCAATGAATCCCTGGACACATTATGATGGGTTTGCAGAGTGCACCAATGGCCAGTTGGGGAGGTAATGTGTGGGCCGGTAGAGGAAGGGCAAAAAGGTCGTGGTGGCCCGGTGGGTGTGAGAGGCACCCTCGGGTATGGAAGGGGTGCGCCTGGAGTGGGTCGTGGCCTAGAGGTGTCTGTTGGGTGTGTTATCAGCCTGGGCACTGGGCCAGAGACTGTCCAACAGCAGCCACAAATACAGCAGCATATGGGCCCGCCTCAAGGAGGAAGGGGTGGCCCGTTCCATCAGGCTCCAAACCCACACATGATCCCCGGACCAAGACCCCAAATGCCGACCTGGGAGGCCGGCTGGGGCAGCCAGGACTGGCAGCAGTGACACACCCCACAGGGAGGGCCGAGTAGAGGGGGGAAAGGCAGACCCCTTACTCTCACTGACGGTGAATGGACTGACTCTGCCGTTCCTTGTTGATACGGGAGCTACTTATTCAACCATCCAAGAAGTTCCTGATAACATTAAATTATCTGGGGACGAGGTCAGCGTGGGTTTCAATGACATTGCGAGTGACTGTTCCTTTAAAGACTGAAATTGGAAAAGCAAGCAGTGGCTCATCCATATGTCATTTCAGCGCAGGTGCCTGTGAACTTGATGGGAGGCGAGACCTGCTCATCAAACTGGGAGGTTTGATCATGTGTGGGCCTGATGGTTTAACAGTGACTTTGAAGGATGGCACACAGCTTCCTTGTGTGGCCACAAGTACGAGAGGACAGTGGCTGCTGTCTGAGGACATTGATCGTACAGCAGAAATTTACTGGGCCCGGCTGACGGCCTCTGACGGCATCCTGGCACACTTCCAGCTCTGGCGGCCCTGGATCATGGCCCTGGACGTGTATGCTCCACCCATTGACCCATACCACGTGACACTCTTTTATGATCGCAAAAATACTGAGTGGTATGAAGACCTATTCCATGAATTCCTGGAGGGGAAAGCATGGCAGGTCTCTACCAGGGATATTTATGTTGGACCGCAGGGGGTAGCAGCCCTGGTCCACTTGGCGGAGGAACAAAAGAGCTGGTTCCGAATGGGTGATGAATCTGTGCCTCATGTGTCTCTAGCGGTTCATTCTGGACATCAAGCAAAGGACTTGGGTCCCATGATACGTGTAGCTTCACGAGCAACTGATTGGCAACTCACACAGATTCCTGATGTTTCCTTCTCCCCAAGTACTAAAACTTACAGAATTTCAACATCTCACACAGATGACACTGGAACATCGTCACATACGTAGGACACATGGCAGGGAACTGACAGATCATCCAGAGGCTGTTAAAGGCCTCTCACAGTTGTCTCACACACTGTGGTCACAGGGGCCTACGGATGTTGGCTTAACCACCTGTTCGCCTGTGACCTTTGAACTTAAATCTGACATTCCAATATGGCATCCGCAGTACCTACATTCACCACAGGCGGGGGAAGGCATTGCAGAGACTATTGAAGGGCTGTTAAAGGTGGGGGTGTTGGAGCCTTCCACGTCTCAATGGAACACGCCCATTTTGCCAGTGGAAAAGCATGGCACAGGTAAATACCGTATGGTTCATGATTTGCGGGCTATTAATGCAATTTTGAAAACTAAAACTGTGCCAGTTCCTAATCCATTTACTGCATTGACTAATCTCTCCCCAGAGCAGCGTTGGTTTACATGCATTGACCTGGCAAATGCCTTCTTTTGTTTACCTTTGCACCACTCTCTGCGTGATGGTTTTCTTTCTCTTACAGGGTCAACAGTTAAGGTATACTCGGTTGCCGCAGGGATTTGCTCTGTCACCGGGGATTTTTAACCAAGTGTTGAAGCAGATGTTGGAACCGTGTGTGATGCCGGCTGGCTGCACTCTGGTTCAATATGTGGACGACCTCCTGATTGCCGCTCCCATGGCAGACGCTTGCTTTCAGGCCACCATGACCGTGCTCAGGAGACTGGCGGAGGCGGGCTTTAAAGTGAGTAAAGAAAAATTACAGTTGGTGAGACCACAGGTGACTTTTTAGGGAGAGAGGTGAAACAGCATATGGTGGGGATGGTGGCTGCTCATAGAAGTGCCATTCTCTCCCACTCGCGACCGGAGACTGTGAAAGAGATGCTTTCTTTTTAGGTCTCACAGGGTACAGCCGGCAGTACATTCCAGACTATGTGGGCCGCACTAAGCCTTTGCGTGATTTGGTGAAGCAGCATGGAATGAGAGACCTGACTGCTAAGTTGAACTGGACTACTGAAGCTGAACAATGCTTCATTTCTCTGAAACAGGACCTTTCTCGTGCAGTATTTAGTTGTGCCAGATTACCACAGGGACTTCTTCTTGGATGTTTCTGAAACAAAAAGGGTGGTGAATGCCGTTTTGTTTCAGAAAAAAGGGGGAGGCAGACAGGTTTTAATGTACATCAGTATTGTTTAGACAACATGGAGAAAAGGCAACCTACATGCACTCAGCATGTAGCTGGAGTGGCAAAGGCCATCCAGAAAGTAGCACATATAGTCAGAGGACACCCACTGAGAGTTTTAACAACACAGTGTGGTGGCTTATGTTAACTCACAGGCCTTCACCATGACCCCACTTAGACAACAGAGGCTCAGCAAAGTGCTGGAGGCTCCAAATTTGACTTTCACACATGAAGGGATAAACATGGCAGACCAAATGGGGTCAGGGGAACCGCACGACTGCGCCCAGGCAGTCTGGAGAGAAGAGAAAACAAGACCAGATCTCAAAGCGGAAGCCATGGAAGGAGCAGAGGATCTCTTCACAGATGGCTGCTGCTTTAGGGATGAGAAGGAGAGGCTCAAGGCAGGCTATGCAGTTGTAAGTAAGAGAGGGGAGCAGCTGGAGGTGATCAAAGCAGCAAAGTTGGAAGGGCAGCAGTCAGCGCAGAGAGCAGAGGTGGTTGCACTGATTGAAGCTCTGAAATATGCTCAAGGAAAAAGGATAAACATTTACACTGATTCAGCCTATGCCTTTGGAGCTGCACATGTGGAGCTGAGTCAGTGGAAGAGAGCTGGATTCCTCACTACCAATCAACAACCAATCAAACATGAGAAGGAGATGAAGGCCCTGGAAGAAGCCCTGGAAGGACCCCTGGAGGTAGCAATCATAAAGTGCAAGGGGCACGATGATTCGGCCACTTGGGTTGCTCGAGGTAATCGAGCAGCGGATGAAGCAGCCAAAAAGGTGGTTGGCTACACGGGGATCAGACAAATGGTAAGTGTGGGAATGGATTGGGAAGAAAATCCAGGGCTGGAACGCGAAGAGATCATAAAAGAACAAGAGAAGGCCTCTCCAGAAGAAAAGTCACTCTGGAAGGAGAGAGGAGCCATTAAGGTAAGCAACATTTGGAGGGGGCCAGATGGAAGACCAGTGTTGACGGCAGATTTGGCAGAGAAAAAGATCAGAGAAGCTCATGGCCTTGGGCATGTGGGTGTGGCCCAGATGGAGAGGATAGTTTGACAGGGTGGCCAGAGGCGTGGCCAGCCCGGAGA
>NW_024386746.1:0-41234 GCF_900408965.1 Simochromis diagramma
TGTTTTGTTTGTTTGTTAATTAGTTTGTTTGTTTGCTTGTTTTAATCAATTTTAAATCATGCTTTTTATTTGTTTTTGTTTCTAATGTCTCTGTAAAGCACTTTGAATCACCTTGTTGTTGAATTGTGCTATATAAATAAACTTGCCTTGCCTTGCCTTGCCTAAACTGTATCTTTGGCTAACAGACAGAATGTGCGTCAGTCTGCACATTAACATGTTTTTATGTTTGGTGATATTTTTGAAATTCTTTCAATTTATCTGCCACTTACAAAAGATTCCTGCAATTATAGCATCCTATTCTGTACAACAATATATTGGCAGAGAAAAAACCAAAAGGCACTAAAAAGTGTTGTTTAGGCTTTGAATTGTCATCATACCTGGAGGAGTTTTCCTGAAGACTGCTGAAGAAATTAGAAGAACGCTGGCTAAGACAGTTCAGGCTTTGTTGATCAATAAAGTTGAATGTTGCACGTTAAAATTGTACAAACTGTTTTTTTTTTTCATATACTGTGTTTGTTTAAAGAAAACAATTGACTTAACACTTTTGCACAGTACTGTAATAAGGAAAATGAAGCTGTCTCACATTCATGCAGCTTACAACAAGAGCTGACAGCAGACATAGGAAGTCAGTGAGAGAGATAACGGTATGAACGGCTAATAAACTTGAGATGTTGTGATTGTGTAATGTTTGACAAAAACAGACTAAATGCTGGGCCTGAATTTGGTTACATTACTTTCATTTTCATCAAAGTAACCTTCAGGAAATTTTTGTATTGTTGTTGGCACTCTGATTTTATAAAAATATATGTTTGTTTTATATTTTATTCTAAAATCAACCTTTTTTTAATTCTTACATTTTGGGGGGACAAATTTTATCTGAGACTGATGGTGGAAAAATATACACAGATATGACAATTTTAAATCACCTCTCACCATCAGTAACACAAAATCCGCTTTGACCACTCTTTACTTTCTTGGGATCTGATCACTTCAGGCTGGAGGACGTTTGTGGGAACCCTTAAACCTCCTGACAGATTATATCAGCCCTGTCTTTGACTCCGTTCTTGTGGCTCACAAATCCTGGTGGGACATATGTGGTGTTTTCATTCCACAACCATCTGCAAAGGAAAGAAATCAAGGAAAATATACTGAGTTCTGAGAACATGTCAGACACCACTGATCCAAGATGTGGCTAGAGGCTGTGCTGAGTAACTCTGACACAGTATAGGATCAGTGAAATTTATCACATCATGTTCCTACCAAACAACATCTTTTGTTGGACTTCCTGTATTTTCCTGCTGCTGAGCTCTCTCACTGCTACTGCTATAAAATTGCAAAGCCACGCCCCCTGCTGTTCAAGATCAACTCTGATAACAGCAAAAGATCAAAACTACGCTTCACATAAACATCGTCATGAATTCCCTCTTTTGCTGTTTTGCTTCCTCCATGATAAAAATCAAACTTCCTGCAGAGCTCTCTCTCTCTGTACTTTTTTTTTAAATGACTTCCGACAAGAAAGTCTCATTTCTGCCGTTCAATACAGAAGAAATGTAAACTTTTTAAAATTATGACAAATTGTCTCTAATAAAACCTCTGTTACTTTGCTCTGCTTCACTTCAGCAGCATCAGATAATGTTTATAAGTTGATCCGTGTTTTTTTTTTTTTTTTGGATCTACTGCAGAATATTTTTAACGTTACCTGTTATAAAAAAGCCAGGACAGGGAAATCTCCTTCATGTTTTTCTGTGTTTTATTCTCAGTTACATTAACACAAAAGGCATCTGGTGTGATGCTCACACCTCTTATGGAGTCTCACAAGTGTCAGTACTAATAAATTATCAGAATTATGATATTTCTGAATGTCCGAGGTAAACTTTTCCTGATTCAAATCTAATCTAATCGAAATCGTGGATCAAATCGAATCTGGACCTTGTGAATCGGGATCGAATCGATTCTAGAAATCCGTGACGATACCCAGCCCTAACGTGGAGCACTATGTTCATAGGCTTAGGGGCTTTAAACTAGATTGTCCCAGAGCATGAATGGTTTTTGATGGGACTCGGCGAGGGGGAACAGTGGTACGGGAGTGGGTGGTGGAAAGGCACTGAAACAGAGGGAAAAAAGAGTCAGGTTGGTCCTTGGGGAAAAGACTGAGTTAATCCAAACTGTGAGTCTGAACAGTCTTACTTGGTTGCAGGTGGTGTCATGCGAGAGGGAGGAAGCAGGATGAGGCCCAGGTGAGTGCAGTGAAGTAGTGATCCGTGATTCCAAAACAGAGGAGGGAGGCAGCCAAGTGAGACCGGAGAAAACTGATTAAGAGTTTTTATCAGCTATTTGGAGTACAATGGAGTCCAGCATCCAGGCAAGCGAAGCTATTGCAAGTTTGTAATGCGAGTCAAGAAACAAATGGAAAGACAAGAACACAGTGGTGAGTACCAGAACAATGAGCGCTGCAAGAGACATGAGGCCAAACACTAACGTGGGTTAGTGAAGGCTGGCTGTGGACGCTGGTCTGAAATACAGATTGCTAATTTTTTCTCTTCTCTCGACAGGTGATCCAGGTGTTTGTTTTTTCTTTTTTGTTTGTTTGTTTGCTTTTCGTTTTTTTCTTCTTCCCCCCTTTCTCACTATCTCTTCTCCCCTCTATTTTGTCTTTCTCTCCCTCTCTTTCTTTCTTTGTCCCTGTCCTATCCCCCAATCACGTCTGTCCCATCTATAACAACTGAAAATAAATTAAAATAAATACATTTAAAAAAAAAAAAAAGATGGATGCTGGTTGGATGGATTGAACCGGTCGTCTCGATACAAGAGCACATATTCATCTCCCTGGTCAGCTCTGCTCCACTGTACAGCTATGACGTTGTTGTTTGGAGATTTACATGTCAGAGTGACGTTCTGTCTAGATTTGATTTTTTCCTGATCTGAATGAACAAACAGCACAGACAAGAGAGTTTAAAGTTCTAAGTGCAAACAGAGACCACAGAGTCAAACAGAAGAACTAAATAGCACTGTCTGCAGTTTTACCTTTAATGAATGAGCATAAATAAGTCAGTCTGCTGTTTTAACAGCTGTTATGGACAAATATTAAAATATATTTTCAAGTGCTGCCTCTTCTGTGTCACAGGAGATGAAAACACAAAGTAGAAAGAACTTCCTGTGTCAACTCTACATGTGTAACAATGTTTTTAAAGATTTCTGAGTTCTAATTCAACTTTAACTAGATCACATCAGCCAATAATAATAATAAAAATAAAAATAAAAAAGAAATACAGATGGCTTAATCAGTCTCAGGTGGCACTCTGGGGAGGAGCAGCTAAGGATCCGCCCAAAGGCAGAGAACAGGCACTGTGGAAATTTACTATGATTCACCCAGACCGTGAAACACAGGCTGATCTTTGTCTAACAATTATCCAGAAAATATTCATGAAAATGTCTCAACTCAAATTACAGTATGGTATGTTTTTAATATTACATGGCATCAGAAAGATATGGATGTGTTTCAGCCTTTTTCCTCACTGTTTGTGATACACATTTGGGTGTGACCCTTTTTAAACACCCCTTGGTTCTAATCAGTGATGGATAAAATTAGATAAATATCAAATTAAATGATAAATAGAAATATTCACAGCATGAGTTCCTTACTAAGTTGGTAGTTAAGTAAAAGAAAAAAAGATATCTGTCTGTAAAACAGCAGTGTTTGTCACAGCAGAGCTGTGCTTTCATAAATATGTACTTAAGTAGGATTGCAACATCTGATCAGACATTTGATAAGACTGGTTTCAGACACCTTTTTTCAGCTCTCACCAACAAGTATCACTGAGGCAGGAACAAACTCTCAGCGGTTTAAAAGAGGCTGGTGTGAAATGTGAACTTCCTCTTCATGCACTTCACCCTCGTAGTATATCTCTTTATCTTTGTTGATGAAAATTCTGCTGCAAGCCTTTGGATTTCTTCTCACCAGTCTTTAGAAACAGAGAAGAAAAATATATGCATATACGCAAATGCATTCATTATTGTAATGTCATCAAAGACTGAGCTGTCGTCACCACTGACACTGGAGAGTTTACAAGGACTTGACTGATGTATGAGAAAATTATTTTGAGTAAAGAACAGCTTAATTTGAGTGAACAAAATTAATTGCTGCGTGCAAGTAATGTATTTCATTGTTTGCTATTATACATATACACACACAATAACAGCCCTCTTGCTCAGATCTCTGTTCTGTGATCTGACAGACATCTGCCACCTGCTCTCAGGGAGTCGCTTCGCTCTCAACATCTCTGCTCCCTGCATGTTCCTGTTATAAATGTGCCACAAAACCAACCAATCAGAGAGTTGGATGTAAAACTTCTGATTGGCTGTTTTGGTCTCCAATCAGCTCACTAGCTATTGCGTTACGGAAACACTGTCCAAAATGTAGCCAAACTCATTTTCGGTTAGTATGTTTAATTATTTTATTTTAATATATATATATATATATATATATATATATATATATATATATATATATATAAAAACACCCAGCACGCCCCTGCGGGCGGTTTATCCTTCAAGCTCGGGTCCTCTACCAGAGGCCTGGGAGCTTGAGGGTCCTGCGCAGTATCTTAGCTGTTCCCAGGACTGCGCTCTTCTGGACAGAGATCTCCGATGTTATTCCCGGGATCTGCTGGAGCCACTCGCCTAGCTTGGGAGTCACCGCACCTAGTGCTCTGATTACCACGGGGACCACCGTTACCTTCACCCTCCACATCCTCTCGAGCTCTTCTCTGAGCCCTTGGTATTTCTCCAGCTTCTCGTGTTCCTTCTTCTTGATATTGCTGTCATTCGGAACCGCTACATCGATCACTACGGCCGTCTTCTTCTGTTTGTCTACCACCACTATGTCCAGTTGGTTAGCCACCACCATTTTGTCCGTCTGTATCTGGAAGTCCCACAGGATCTTAGCTCGGTCATTCTCCACCACCCTTGGGGGCATCTCCCATTTTGACCTTGGGACTTCCAGGTTATACTCGGCACAGATGTTCCTGTACACTATGCCGGCCACTTGGTTATGGCGTTCCATGTATGCCTTGCCTGCTAGCATCTTGCACCCTGCTGTTATGTGCTGGATTGTCTCTGGGGCATCTTTACACAGCCTGCACCTGGGGTCTTGCCTGGTGTGATAGACCCCAGCCTCTATGGATCTTGTACTCAGAGCTTGTTCTTGTGCTGCCATGATTAGTGCCTCTGTGCTGTCTTTCAGTCCAGCTTTGTCCAGCCACTGGTAGGATTTCTGGATATCAGCCACCTCCTCTATCTGCCGGTGGTACATACCGTGCAGGGGCCTGTCCTTCCATGATGGTTCCTCGTCTCCCTCCTCTTTCTTGGGTTTCTCCTGCCTGAGGTATTCACTGAGCACTCGGTCAGTTGGGGCCATCTTCCCAATGTATTCTTGGATGTTTGTTGTCTCATCCTGGACTGTGGTGCTGACACTCACCAGTCCCCGGCCCCCTTCCTTCCGCTTAGCGTACAGCCTCAGGGTGCTGGACTTGGGGTGAAACCCTCCATGCATGGTAAGGAGCTTTCTTGTCTTTATGTCAGTGGCTTCTATCTCCTCCTTTGGCCAGCCTATTACCCCAGCAGGGTACCTGATCACGGGTAGGTGTTGATGGCCCGGATCTTGTTCTTACCGTTCAGCTGACTCCTCAGGACTTGCCTGACCCTCTGCAGGTACTTGGTGGTTGCAGCTTTTCTAGTGGCCTCTTCATGGTTCCCATTCGCCTGCAGGATCCCCAGGTACTTGTAACTGTCCTCTATGTCTGCAATGTTGCCTTCTGGTAGTTCAATCCCCTCAGTTCTGACTACCTTCCCTCTCTTTGTTACCATCCGACTACACTTCTCCAGTCCGAACGACATTCCAATGTCATTGCTGTATAGCCTGGTAGTGTGGATCAGTGAATCGATGTCTCGTTCACTCTTGGCTAGGGATGGGTATTGTTTAGATTTTATCCGATACCGGTGTCAAATCGGTACTTTTGAAACGGTGCCACTGCTCAAACGGTGCTCAAACCGGTGCTTAAAGAATGGAGAACATAAAATTGGTCCAAAAACCTCTCATGTTCAGCTGTTTTTTTGTAAAAAGATAACAATGTTAGCCTTTTCTGCAGCTATAGGGCATATATGGTATCACTCTTGGCTGCAAGCAGTGCTTAAACAATGGAAAAAACACAAACTTTATCCAAAAACCTCTCATGTTTAGCTGTTTTCCACTTTTTCTTTGGTCATTTTAGCCTTTTTGGCCAGGGTGAAGGGAGTATCTGCCATCAAACAAGAAGACAGCCGCATGTAACTACGACGGTGTTTGCTAGTTCACCTTACATGCATTAATGTAATAACGTGGTTAGCCTACTCAACGTAAATTACACACGAACAACATTAAGCTACTCACGCAGAGAAGAACGGCTGCTGCTGCCATCATCATCCGTCATCATTTCTGCTACACTGGCAGGGCTAGGGGCCAGGACTCTCCTCTTCGTGTTTTTGGGGGATGTTGCATAACAGGCAACCCACCCGCAGTAGATGTGCACGGTGTGAGGTCTCGCAGCAAGCTATCAAATACGGCGCATTTCTCGGCTTTTAAAAAAAACGCTATGCGTCGCCAGGTGTTTCATCGGATTCGAGGTGTTACCTCCTTTGACAGTATCACAGTATCAGCTTAAAGCACTTGTTGCAGGCTGCTGAGTTTGCATATTTTGCTGTGAAGTACAGCCAGACTTTTGACCGCTTCGCCTTGGGCATTTTTAATCTGTAGCTCTGCTCTAAAAGAACGTACGTACCTGGCCCCGCCTACTATCCTCGGAAACGTAAAATGATTGGCTAGAAGTGTATCACAGCTCAGGAAAAAAAAAGCACCGAAATAAAGCACCGAAATGTGCGCTGCTTTTCGGTCTGGTTACTACCGTTTATGTCAGAACCGGTGCCATGATGGCACCGGACACCGGTACCCATCCCTACTCTTGGCATACAGCTTGATGTCATCCATGTACAGGAGGTGGCTGACAACTGCTCCGTTCTGTAGTCGGTATCCGTAGCCAGTCTTGTTAATGATCTCACTGAGGGGGTTCAGGCCTATGCAGAACAGCAGTGGGGACAGAGCATCTCCTTGGTAGATCCCGCACTTGATGGTGACTTGTGCTATGGGCTTGGAGTTGGCCTCTAGTGTTGTACGCCACATCCCCATTGAGTTCCTGATGAAGGCTCTTAGGGTCCCATTGATCTTGTACAATTCTAGGCATTCCAGTATCCAGCTGTGGGGCATTGAGTCATAGGCCTTCTTGTAATCAATCCAGGCAGTGCACAGGTTGGTCAGTCTGGTCTTGCAGTCTCGGCTGACTGTTCTGTCTACCAGTAGCTGGTGTTTTGCGCCTCTGGTATTCTTGCCAATTCCTTTCTGTGTCCCATTCATTTATTGACCCATGTGCCTGTTCATCTTAGCCGATATGATGCCTGACAGGAGCTTCCTTGTAGTACTGAGGCAGGTTATTGGTCGGTAGTTGGAGGGGACCGGTCCCTTCTTGGGGTCCTTGGGGATCAGGACCGTCCGACCTTTGGTTAGCCATTCCGGGTGTCTCTCGTTAACTAGCAGCTGGTTCATTTGTGCTGCCAGACGCTCGTGGAGTGCAGTCAGCTTCTTTTGCCAGTAGGTGTGAACCATGTCGGGCCCTGGTGCTGTCCAACTCTTCATACTGGAGACCCTTTCTTGGATATCTGCCACTGTGATGGTTACTGGACCCTGTTCAGGGAGGTCGCTGTGGTCTGCCCTCAGATCCACTAACCACTGAGCATTGCCGTTATGGGTTGCGTCCTTCTCCCATATGCTCTTCCAGTATTGCTCCGTCTCCAGCCTTGGTGGTGCTGTTCTCTTATTATTATTGTTCCCTTGCCACTGAGAGTACACCTTTGCTGGTTCTGTGGAGAACAGCTGGTTTATTCTCCTGCCTTCTATCTCTCTGGTGTACCTCCTCAAGCGGCTGGCCAAGGCTGTGAGTCTTTGCTTGGCAGTTTCCAAGGCCTCAGGTATGGACAGCTTGCTGTATTTCTTATGCACCTTCTTTGTCGCACCTTTCTGCAACTCCGTTAGTTGGCTAACCTCCCTCCATGCTACTTTGATCTTGCCCTCTAGCCTCCTTCTCCATGGAGGGTACTGACTGATCACTGCTGCCGTATTGTAGATCAGCTTGTTAGTGTCGGTAATCGTGGTTGTAGGTATTGTCCGTAGTGCTGCATTAACATCATCTAGCAGACCTTCTGAGGGTACTTCATATATATATATATATATATATATATATATATATATATATATATATACATGGTTCAGATTAAAGTGTATTCAGCGTGGAAAGATACTTGATATACTGAGCTACATCACACACTGAGGTTTCTGTGGTTGTTTTACAGCAGAGTGCCAGAAATATCAATCAGAGGATCTAATGTCTTCTAATCTGTGTAACTGTGGTTTAACAGCACGAAGCATCACCTCAGTTTGAGACTGCAGGTGAAACAAATACCAGCAGCCTTCACACGTCTGCAGAGAACTAGAGCTATCAACAACTAACCTTCACTTTAGCTTTTATAACTGTTGTGGATTACAGAACTGGTAACAATACTAATTCATTAATTTCACATGGAACACATTTTGAGCCTCAGCCATGTGGACACAGCAGAGAAACTTCTTCTATTTGGCCATCGGTGAGATGAACTTTACATCACTTAATTATTTTCTTTCTTTGCTATACTAACAGAGTTTGTCAGAGGACTCATCTGTGTTCAGTTCAAGCTCTTCAAAGGTTTTCTGTTTATTGTATCTAGATTAGAAACAAGAACAGCTTTATATTTCAAAATGATACGTTATATTTTCTTTTCTACAGTCTCATATCTGTCTGCATCTTCAGCTGCTGCAGGTCAGTCAATTTTTCTGTAAATAGTGTTATGTAATATCTAGTGAATATTTTAAAATGTGTTATAAACCTAATTCTAATAAATGTGAATGTACTGAACGCATAGCAAATAGCACAGTACTGGATGCATAATTGGATTAAAAGGATAATAAAGCAAAAAAATAGAAATAGAAAAAATATAATAAAAAGAATAGTATCGCCACCTTACAATGCTGTGATTGCAGCCATTCCCCAACTCTCTGGATGGTACTCATGGCCATTGATCAGTGGTCTTTGATCAGTGGGTTTTGGTCAGTGGTTGTTGATCAATGGTCATGAGAATTTGCATAATTATGATTAAGGAACTGATCTCCCAGCCCATTGTTCCTTCAGTGAGCTGGTTTCAGTCATTATGCAAATGTACTGTGTCATGATATGAGTGAACAGTTGTTGTTTAAGGTGCAGTTCATGTGGAAGCCACCGGAGGGTGGTGTGGAGATAATAAAAAAGTGATGGCTAAAACCTAAGACGGTGTCATGTCTGCTCCCTGAAGTAATATCGTAACATACTGTTTATAAGATTTGGGGAAACTTGCAGTCAGCTGAGACTGAAGAAGTCACTTGGATAAACTGAAAATATCTTAAAAGGTTATTTTGTGACCCAAATTCAAATTCAAATTCAAATTCAAATTCAAATTTTATTTGTCACGTACACAGTCATACACAGTACGATATGTAGTGAAATGCTTGGACAACTGCTCGTGACCTAAAGAAAACAAAAAAGGAAAAGGCTATGAATAAGATAGGAAATAAATATGAAAAATTAAAAAGGGTAAATTTAACTAGGAAGGAATAAAATATAAATTAAGGTTAAAAAATGAAATAACTGTACAACACAAATTAGAATGAAGGGTAAATTTAACTGGGAGAATAAGATAAAATATATAAATTAAAGTTGAAAATAAAATAACTGTACAACAAAATACACAATATAGAACTATATAAGAATGTATGAAGAAATATAAATAAATATATACACAATAACAGCAGCGTGATTTAAGTAATGAAGTGAAAACAATGTCCAGAATGTCCAGTGTGTGTGTAAGAACTATATGTGTGGGTCAGTACTGTGTGGTGGTGTGATTGAGAGACCGTATCGCCTGCGGGAAGAAGCTCCTCCTCAGTCTCTCTGTGTTGGTCTTCAGGGAGCGGAATCGCTTTCCTGACCTCAACAGAGAGAACAGTCTGTTGTTGGGATGGCTGAGGTCCTTCACGATCTTCCTGGCCTTGGTCCAGCACCGCCTGCTGTAGATTGAGTGCAGGTCAGGGAGCTCGGAGCGGATGGTGCGCTCAGCTGACCGCACAACCCTCTGTAGAGCTCGTCTGTCCTGCATGGTGCTGTTCCCGAACCAGGTTAAGATGTTTCCCGTCAGGATGCTCTCTATGGTGCAGGAGTAAAAGTTCCTGAGCACCTTGGAGGGCAGTTGGAAGTCTCTCAAGCGTCTGAGGTGGTAGAGACGCTGACGGGCCTTTTTCACCACGGTGTTGATGTGACAGGACCATGACAGGTCCTGCGTGATGTGAACTCCGAGGTATTTGAAGCTGTCCACTCTCTCCACTGGGCACTCGTTGATGACAGGGGTCTGGTAGTTCCTCTCCTGCTTAGTGCTGAAGTCCACTATCAACTCCTTTGTCTTACTGACGTTTAGAAGGAGGTTGTTCCTCTGGCACCAGTTCTCCAGATTCCTAATCTCCTTCAGGTAGGCCGTCTCGTTGTTATCAGAGATCAGCCCCACCACGACGGTGTCGTCAGCAAACTTGATGATGGTGGTGGAGCTGGTAGTGGCCACACAGTCATATGTGTACAAAGAGTACAGCAGGGGGCTCAGAACACACCCTGGGGGGCTCCAGTGCTGAGAGTGGTGGAGGCTGAGACATGTCCGCCCATCCTTACTGCCTGTGGTCTGCCAGTTAGGAAGTTGGAGATCCACTGACACATAGATGAGCTGAGTCCCAGATGCTCCAGCTTGGTGGTGAGTGTGGAGGGAATTATGGTGTTAAATGCAGAGCTGTAGTCTATGAAGAGCATTTTAACATAATTCCCCCTTCTAGTGTCCAAGTGAGTGAGTGATGTGTGGAGGAGATGAGAGATGGCATCGTCTGTGGAACGATTTGGACGGTAAGCGAACTGTAGTGGGTCCAGTGTGTCTGGTAGTGAAGAAATGATGAAGTCTCTGACCAGGCGTTCAAAGCACTTCATCACTACTGAGGTGAGGGCTACAGGGCGATAGTCATTGAGAGAAGCAGGGTGGGGTTTCTTCGGGACAGGAACAATGATGGACTCTTTGACCCAGAAAGGGTAGTCTGGGGAAAAGGAGGATGCATTTGTCGGCCACGGTTGTCGGACCCTGTGCGTACTTGTAAGCATGGCAATGGCGGAGGAGCGCGGCTAAAAAACTTATTACTTTTTCTGGGTCACAAAATAAACTTTTAAGATATTTTCAGACGAGAATGTAGCTGTGTAAAGTTCAAGTATCTGCTCGATTTATCAAGACATCACATATTTGCAAAAATGATCAGACGTTTTCGGAGACGTCCATTTTTTTCATGCTTTGTGGCAGCTTTTGAACATCTGTGACATCTATTAATGTCAAATCTAGCCTTTATTTAACAACATAAGCAAACTCTGTTACAATGATTGCACAGCCATTAAGGATCAAATCAGTTTCTGAAAAATGTTCTGTTTTTTCTCCCTCTGCTTGCTTCTTACTGTCTTTGAGGCTCGGGCCCAACACTCCTGCTGTTGGACAGAAAGACATCAACTCAGTGGTAAGTATTTTGGTTTTCTGCCTGTTTTACTTATTGTTTTATTTGTGCTTTGGTTTGGGGAAGTTGTTTCTTCACTGATCTTTTCCTGTCTTCTGTTATTAGACTTGAGATATAACTGCACTGTGCTGTTGCTGTTGACTCCAGTTAATTCTACAAGACATGCTGTGTAAGTAAACAAACAACAACAGTTTGGTCTGCATTTCTTGCAAGACCACATCCCCCAAACTTAGTTTAGAGGGTCTACACTGTATATAGTGAAGTCTGCAAGTTTTCTAACAGCAAAATTTGTTTTGTGCCCAAATCATTTTGCACATCATTAGAATGAAAGTTATTGGCCATGTTTCCATAGCCCTTTTTAAAATGATGCTTTCATGACATTATTGTGTGTTGGGTGGTGGTCACGGCTATCCAGACTGACAATTGGGACATTGAATGTCACCTCTCCGGTGGGGAGGGAGCTTGAGATTGTGTAAATTGGAGTCTGTTGTATACCAAATGCAGAAAAAAATGTTTTAAGAAAGCAATTAAGTTCATGTTCCAAAAAATATGATTGTTTGCTTGGAGGACAACAGGAGAGATGAGTCCTCTGTCACAGATGGTGTGGTCAGTGAAGATGGTCGCCTGCAGGTTCAAGCTCATTCCATCTCCAACCCACATCCACTGCCACTGTACTTAAGGGAAGTTAAAGACTTTCTTCTGCACTTGCATTTGGATCACCTCGATCCATGATAGTCATTCAGGCAGTAATGCCTGGACTGGAAACAAGCCATCCTTAAAATAATACAACATTCCAGCTCCTGTGTTGGAATGAAAAACAAATGTGTTGTTTAAATTAAAGACTGCACTTGTGACAGAACAACAAATATTTTATTTTGATTATATAAGTAATGTAAGTACAAAACAAAGTTGTGGTAGGCCTAAACTTATTTTCTGAATAATTACATCTGAGACTTTGTTTCATTGTGAGATTATAACAGTGATGGCAATATAATTGTTTGTTGTTTAACAGAACAGTGTCCAGTATGTTGGCTGTTATACTTTGTTGTGTTTGAAAATAAAAGTTGGGCTGATTTTAACATCATTACAAAAAGTGTTGGTAATTATTTTTAATCATATTCAGGTTACCACAAATTGTTTTTTCATTTAGTTGAACTTGAAATGTTTGTCAGCAAGTAAACAATTAGTATTGTACAGTCAGAAATATCAAGTTATTCTTAATACTGCAGACTTGCAATGTATAAGTTGTCCTAACAGTCATCTTAAGTAAGCATTACTTAGTTTTTTTGAGGCAACGAGTTTCCTTTTTTTTTTTTTGAGTTCTGGGAACTAACAAGGTTGTACAGTGTACTCAAAATGAGTAAGTTGCCCTAACTTGGTCATCTTAAGTAAACTTGATCCAATTTTTTTGAGTTCTGGGAACAAATGAGCTTGTACAGAGTACTCAAAATAAATAAGTTGTCCTAATTTAGTCATTTTTAGCTAAGCTTTACTCAATGTTTTTGAGGCAACGAGTTTCCTCAATTTTTTTGAGTTCTGGGAACTAATTAGATTTTACAGTGCATGCACAGCCCAAAGCCAATTGCAAATCTCTAGCATTAGAAGCCAAGAAATGTGTATCATATAGGTGTTATTTTGGTCCTTTACACGTCAGACATAGTTTCGATAAAAACAACTTCTTCTTCTTCTAATTGTCTCTTTATGTCTGTCTCCACGTTGGGTGAGTGCTGAGTAATTGCATATGAGAGCATGAGAGTGGGAATGGATGTTTGTATCTGTGTGTGCCTGTGTTTTTGTGTCTATATGTCAGGTTTGGTATCAGACGCCACCTCTCGATGGACATCTCAGGCCCTCCATGGTATGGAGGCCTATCTCCCCCCACCACTCTCCTGCCAGTGGCAGACGTCCTCAGACATCGGTGCGTTGGTGGTTCTTTGTGTCCGGGGATGGGCGTCCAGGTATACACCGGCTCACTCCTGGTGGCTGCTTGTCGCGGCCTGGAGCCAGGGGCTCGCTCAGGCTCCTTCAGGGGTGGGGTGCCCTCGGCCTCTCTGCCTGGGGCTCGGTCACTCTGGCACAGCTGGCTGCCGGCGGAGCTCATGGGCACGTCACTGCAACCCCCCCTGGCCTCTGCTCCGCAGCTGCTGTGTGACCCCTCATCTGGGACTCTCCTCAGCTCTTTCTGGGATAGTGGCGCGGCTGCCCCTCTGTTGGTCTTCCTTGGTCTCTTGTGTTCTGAGGGCCTCTGGATGTCTGGACCCTTGATCTCCTCCATACCTGCTTCATGCCCTGGTGGACGGGGATGTGGCCCCCCCACACCCTCTAACAGATCATTACATGAAGGAACCTTTTAAAAACAAGCGCGTTCATGCTCACAGGTGTACACACGGGTGCTCACACACACAAACTACACCCTTTTTGGCTCCTACCTCAAAGCACACTGTGCGCTGTCGATCCTACATGCTGCACAACAATATTCAATATTTAGTATTTACTGTTATATTCACATAGATCATTGCGATGATGTTGTTTATTATATTGCTGTCTTTTTTTTTGCTTGTTTTCTCTTTTTTCTTTCTCAACAGGTGACCCAGGTGATTGATATATGTATTTTTTGTCTGTTTGTTTTGTTGGTTTTTGTTTTTTGCCCTTTATCACTGTTCCGCTTCCCCGCTGTTTTTCTTTCCCACTTTCTTTCTCCCCTTTCTTTTCCCCAGTGAAGTCTGTCCCATATTTAGCAAGTGAAAATAAAATAAAATAAACAATAAAAGGTGAATCAAATAGACCAATACGGCAAGGCTGGGATGGTCTGTTGGGCATCTTTCTTTGCCTTTAGACAATAATTCTGATGGCAAAAGAACCAAACGGGACAGGCAAAAAAAAAGAAAAAAAATTTCTTCTGGCCTGAGTTGATGTGTGTGAAGCGGAACAGTGATATGTGTTACATAGTTCCGTTTTTTTCTCCCTGTACTGGTTTCCTGTATTTTATTAATATGCCTCTTCAGCTCTGCACTAAACTTCCTGTTTTTTAAACTTCCACTAACTTAAGCCTCTGTTGCTAAGGCGACATGTCACCCTCTGACCTAGTGTGTGTGTGTGTGTGTGTATATATATATATATATATATATATATATATTGCAATGTGGATTTGACACGCAAAAAAGTACCGACACAGTTTTTCTGTTGTAACGTCTTGAGGCATTCCCAGAATAGCGTTTTGTGTAAACAACACTGGTTTGTACCAACATGTCAGTATCAGTTTTTGATCAAATGTACACAGTTTGATACAATTTTGGGGTCAGTCCAGATATTTAATGATTTCATCTCATAGTGTTGTTGAACATGTTAAACATCCTGTGGCCATCATGTTTTATGTGCATGCTTCACAATGATCCAAACAGATTTTTAGGTAGGGAGTTATTTTAGAAAGAAGCTTTACGTAAGCTGCACATTTGCATGTTTCAGATTAAAGTGTTTTCAGCATGGGGAAATGCTTGATGTACTGAGCTACAGCAAACACTGAGGTTTCTGTGGTTATTTTGGAGCAAAGTGCCAGAAATATCAATCAGAGGATTTTAATGTGTCTTAATCTAGGGGTGGCTGTAGCTCAGGTGGCAGAGCAGGTCAGCCACTAATCAGAAGATCGGTGGTTCGATCCCAGGCTGCCTCCTGGCTGCATGCCAAATATCCTTGGGCAAGATACTAACCCCGTGTTTGCCTACTGGTGGTGGTCAGAGGCGTGGCGCCAGTGTCCGGCAGCCTCGCCTCTGTCAGTGCGCCCCAGGGCAGCTGTGGCTACAATGTAGCTTGCCATCGCCAGTGTGTGAATGTGTGTGTGAATGGGTGAATGACTGAATGTAGTGTGAAGCGCTTTGGGGTCCTTAGGGACTAGAAAAGCGCTATACAAATGCAGGCCATTTACCATTAATCTGTGTAACTGTGGTTTAACAGCAACATCACATCAGTTTGAGACTGCAGCCTTTAGACATCTGCAGAGACCTGCAGCTATTAAGTAACCTTCACTTTAGCTTTCTAACTGTTGTGGATTGCAGAACTGGTTAGAATAACTAATTCATTTTATTCCATCTGCATCAGCATGAAATAAAACTTCAAATATTGGCTTCATTTGTCATGGTCATGCATATTACAAAACTTTAAAAAAGTAACATACTGTACAGATAAGTCGTCCATGTAAAAGTTGAGGAAACAGTTTATTTGAACACAATCCTTCATTTCATCTAGATTTAGGTGTTCAACTCACTCTAATGCTGCACATATATATTTCTCTAAATTAATTTAGATGCCAAACGAAACTTCTGTTATAATTTGCTTTGTGTTTGTTTAGATAAAGGATCACATGACACTGCACAGTGTTGCTGTTCTACATGCACAAGTCTAAAATGATTATATCTTACTTTTAAACAAACCAATCCACAAAGTTGGTAAAGAGTCTTAAAGACACTAGGAAGGAGGAGGAGGAGTTTCAAGGGGAAGAACACAGTGTGAAGTGTTTGGGTAGACCCCAGACTGAACTTTTCTGTCACTGATGACTAATTTTACACAGAACACATTTTGAGTCTCAGCCATGTGGACACAACAGAGAAACTTCTTCTATTTGGCCATCGGTGAGATGAACTTTATATCATTTAATTATTTTCTCTCTTTGCTATATTAACAGAGTTTGATAGAGGACTCCGGCAATCAGTGTTCAGTTCCTTAAAGGTTTTCTGTTATTTATTGTATCCAAATTAGAAACAAGAACAGTTCATTATTTCAGCATAATAAGTTATATTTTCTTTTCTACAGTCTCGTATCTGTTTGCATCTTCAGTGTCTGCAGGTCAGTCAATTTTTCTGTGAATAATAATATATATTTAAAATAAACTGTGCATAAGTGAAAGCACCAGACTGACAAATGTTCTACAACCACCACGTAAAAAGGTTTTGTTACATTACATCAATTGTTTTCTTCTCTGTTTTGTTCTTTTGATACATGTTCATGTATTTTTTATTAGATTAATTCAATTTTTATTTATCATTTTTTATTACTTTTTTTTAATAATTAAATTATTTTTTAAAAAAATATAAAACCCACAGATCTAGTGAATATTTTAAAATGTGTTTTGGAAGCTACATATTAACCTAATTCTACTGCAATACAATTTTACACCTAGATTTTGTAGAAAGTATAGCACATAGCACAGTACTTGATGCATAACTAAGCTAAAAAGGACAACAAAACAAAACAAAAATAATAAATAATTAAAAAAAAAAAGAAATTGAAATTATTATTAAATTAATTTATTGTTTCTAAAATCTCATAAAACTCAAAACTCATAGAAAATATCATCTTATAGGGATTTAAGTTGCTGAAGGTTTTTTTTTTTTTTTATTGAACACATATGGCAGAAATGTTAAAATCGTTATCGTTAAAACGCTGTTACCATTACTAACAAGAAAATGCGGTGCGGTCGCGTTACTAATTTTCAACAAGTAGACAGTTAAAGCTGTGTTCAGCATATCGCATCTTATATCAGTTGCATGGAAGTAGCTGTAAGTAATCTGGGCGCTACAGCTTTAAGCAGCTGCGCGCGCTCCCACGGACGGCAATCACTTTCTGCCCAACGATCACTTTTTGGCACAACACCTGGAGCTAGGGGGGCAAAACAATTGTATGAGTGCTGCTGTTTGACTGAGGAAGAGTAAAGTAGTCATGGTAAGCCAATCACATGACCACTTCAAGTGACAAAGCATCAAGGTGATATACAGGGAGTGCAGAATTATTAGGCAAGTTGTATTTTTGAGGAATAATTTTATTATTGAACAACAACCATGTTCTCAATGAACCCAAAAAAACTCATTAATATCAAAGCTGAATGTTTTTGGAAGTAGTTTTTAGTTTGTTTTTACTTTTAGCTATTTTAGGGGGATATCTGTGTGTGCAGGTGACTATTACTGTGCATAATTATTAGGCAACTTAACAAAAAACAAATATATACCCATTTCAATTATTTATTTTTACCAGTGAAACCAATATAACATCTCCACATTCACAAATATACATTTCTGACATTCAAAAACAAAACAAAAACAAATCAGCGACCAATATAGCCACCTTTCTTTGCAAGGACACTCAAAAGCCTGCCATCCATGGATTCTGTCAGTGTTTTGATCTGTTCACCATCAACATTGCGTGCAGCAGCAACCACAGCCTCCCAGACACTGTTCAGAGAGGTGTACTGTTTTCCCTCCTTGTAAATCTCACATTTGATGATGGACCACAGGTTCTCAATGTGGTTCAGATCAGGTGAACAAGGTGGCCATGTCATTAGTTTTTCTTCTTTTATACCCTTTCTTGCCAGCCACGCTGTGGAGTACTTGGACGCGTGTGATGGAGCATTGTCCTGCATGAAAATCACGTTTTTCTTGAAGGATGCAGACTTCTTCCTGTACCACTGCTTGAAGAAGGTGTCTTCCAGAAACTGGCAGTAGGACTGGGAGTTGAGCTTGACTCCATCCTCAACCCGAAAAGGCCCCACAAGCTCATCTTTGATGATACCAGCCCAAACCAGTACTCCACCTCCACCTTGCTGGCGTCTGAGTCGGACTGGAGCTCTCTGCCCTTTACCAATCCAGCCACGGGCTCATCCATCTGGCCCATCAAGACTCACTCTCATTTCATCAGTCCATAAAACCTTAGAAAAACCAGTCTTGAGATATTTCTTGGCCCAGTCTTGACGTTTCAGCTTGTGTGTCTCGTTCAGTGGTGGTTGTCTTTCAGCCTTTCTTACCTTGGCCATGTCTCTGAGTATTGCACACCTTGTGCTTTTGGGCACTCCAGTGATGTTGCAGCTCTGAAATATGGCCAAACTGGTGGCAAGTGGCATCTTGGCAGCTGCACGCTTGACTTTTCTCAGTTTATGGGCAGTTATTTTGCGCCTTGGTTTTTCCACACGCTTCTTGCGACCCTGTTGACGATTTTGAATGAAACGCTTGATTGTTCGATGATCACGCTTCAGAAGCTTTGCAATTTTGAGACTGCTGCATCCCTCTGCAAGATATCTCACTATTTTTGACTTTTCTGAGCCTGTCAAGTCCTTCTTTTGACCCATTTTGCCACAGGAAAGGAAGTTGCCTAATAATTATGCACACCTGAAATAGGGTGTTGATGTCATTAGACCACACCCCTTCTCATTACAGAGATGCACATCACCTAATATGCTTAATTGGTAGTAGGCTTTCGAGCCTATACAGCTTGGAGTAAGACAACATGCATGAAGAGGATGATGTGGACAAAATACTCATTTGCCTAATAATTCTGCACTCCCTGTATACCAGTTTTTAATTGTGTTGATAGGCCGCGTAAAACCAGATTTGTGATAAACAATATATACGCGTTTTTTCCTCAATAGTTTCATCATGTTTGCTGTCTAAGGACAGCGCTAGCAAGCACTCTCTGCTTATGAGCAAAAAAAAAAAAAAAAAAAAAACAGCCCTTTCGTGTTGGTGGAAAAAGGCACCATGTCAACCAATCAGAAAATGATATGGCAACATGACATTTGGTTGTTTAGGAAGAGGGGGAAGTTTTAGGAGTGACGGTGAGAGAGAGAGAGAGAGAGCAGAAAAAGACAGCAGAAAAGAGAGAGTTTTGAGATGTGAGAGATTTGTGACGTTTAGCGTGTTTGAAGTGTGTAGTTGTAACCCAGGTCCCACGTAGCTATGGTAAAGCTAGAGTATATAGTACAATGAGACTGGGCCTGGGTTCGTAGTGCTACTAATCATGATACTTGATACCCACTAATTGAATTAATAAGGACCACCACAACTGAATTTTACACAAATTTATCCCTCACTGGGTATTTATTTAGACAGCAAAGAAATGAATAAAATAAACAGTTACTTTTATAAAATGAATTGAATTCAAATAAACACACAAAAATACTGTAAAAGTGACTACATGGGTTTTCAATAAAAGATTATCAAAACAAAATACCTCTTTCTTAGGTGCCAACTGTTATTTCAGTTACAACAGCTCACACTTTTAAAAGGGATGAATTTCAACCTTTGATAATAACTTTGATTACAACTACACACTTACTCAATTTAAACCAAATTTAAACCAACACACACACACACTTTAACCTGTCCACACTACACCTGTAGCACAGTGCTTGTTGCAGGCCTGATTCGAAGTTCAGGTGCGGTGAGGCCTAAAACTGATGGCCGCTTCACTCAAACTGAGCCATAAACAAAACATGTGCACTTTAGTTCCAGTTAGTACTCACGAGTCCAATGAGTTTGTTAGTGGGCCAATCAGAAACGGGCAGTTAGCAGTTAGTTCACCAGTAGTGAAGACAGTCAGGGGCGAGAAAACAGCAGGGTCCATCTGGGCAGAAACCTCTCTCTCCCTCTCCTTTCAGAGCGTCCCTCGGCTTCTCTTGCAGATCATAAATAAGTAATATCAGGACCACGGGTACCACCTCAATGATAAACTTAGATGCAAAATCCACACCACGTTTGCCTTACGACATCTCTCTCTTCAGACTTAGCTTCTGTGTCCGCTCCCACCATTGACTGTAAGTCAATGACTCCCACAGATTCACACAAACCTTACCACTCGTCCTGCCCCCATAACCGAGAAGAGTGACACTGACTGGCTCGTCAGCACAACAACCAATGACAATACAACATTAAGATAACTGACATTAGATGGGTAAATAAACTTAGGTTAAACCCCAACATATTTATTCTGCACAGAAAATGAACTCTAAATCATGAAACCCTTTTATTTATTGGACTCTTAACTGTAGATGAAATACATTTGTACCAAATTCAAATTCAAATTCAAATTCAAATTTTATTTGTCACGTACACAGTCATACACAGTACGATATGTAGTGAAATGCTTGGACAACTGCTCGTGACCTAAAGAAAACAAAAAGGAAAAGGCTATGAATAAGATAGGAAATAAATATGAAAAATTAAAAAGGGTAAATTTAACTAGGAAGGCATAAAATATAAATTAAGGTTAAAAATGAAATAACTGTACAACACAAATTAGAATGAAGGGTAAATTTAACTGGGAAGAATAAGATAAATATATAAATTAAAGTTGAAAATAAAATAACTGTACAACAAAATACACAATACACAATATAGAACTATATAAGAATGTATGAAGAAATCTAAATATAAATAAATATATACACAATAACAGCAGCTGTACAAGTATTAACCGGAAATGAAGAATATAGTGACCAGTGTTGTGCAAAAACAATGTCCAGAATGTCCAGTGTGTGTGTAAGAACTGTATGTGTGGGTCAGTACTGTGTGGTGGTGTGATTGAGAGACCGTATCGCCTGCGGGAAGAAGCTCCTCCTCAGTCTCTCTGTGTTGGTCTTCAGGGAGCGGAATCGCTTTCCTGACCTCAACAGAGAGAACAGTCTGTTGTTGGGATGGCTGAGGTCCTTCACGATCTTCCTGGCCTTGGTCCAGCACCGCCTGCTGTAGATTGAGTGCAGGTCAGGTAGCTCGGAGCGGATGGTGCGCTCAGCTGACCGCACAACCCTCTGTAGAGCTCGTCTGTCCTGCATGGTGCTGTTCCCGAACCAGGTTAAGATGTTTCCCGCCAGGATGCTCTCTATGGTGCACGAGTAAAAGTTCCTGAGCACCTTGGAGGGCAGTTGGAAGTCTCTCAAGCGTCTGAGGTGGTAGAGACGCTGACGGGCCTTTTTCACCACGGTGTTGATGTGACAGGACCATGACAGGTCCTGCGTGATGTGAACTCCGAGGTATTTGAAGCTGTCCACTCTCTCCACTGGGCACTCGTTGATGACAGGGGTCTGGTAGTTCCTCTCCTGCTTAGTGCTGAAGTCCACTATCAGCTCCTTTGTCTTACTGACGTTTAGAAGGAGGTTGTTCCTCTGGCACCAGTTCTCCAGATTCCTAATCTCCTTCAGGTAGGCCGTCTCGTTGTTATCAGAGATCAGGCCCACCACGACGGTGTCGTCAGCAAACTTGATGATGGTGGTGGAGCTGGTAGTGGCCACACAGTCATATGTGTACAAAGAGTACAGCAGGGGGCTCAGAACACACCCCTGGGGGGCTCCAGTGCTGAGAGTGGTGGAGGCTGAGACATGTCCGCCCATCCTTACTGCCTGTGGTCTGCCAGTTAGGAAGTTGGAGATCCACTGACACATAGATGAGCTGAGTCCCAGATGCTCCAGCTTGGTGGTGAGTGTGGAGGGAATTATGGTGTTAAATGCAGAGCTGTAGTCTATGAAGAGCATTTTAACATAATTCCCCCTTCTAGTGTCCAAGTGAGTGAGTGATGTGTGGAGGAGATGAGAGATGGCATCGTCTGTGGAACGATTTGGACGGTAAGCGAACTGTAGTGGGTCCAGTGTGTCTGGTAGTGAAGAAATGATGAAGTCTCTGACCAGGCGTTCAAAGCACTTCATCACTACTGAGGTGAGGGCTACAGGGCGATAGTCATTGAGAGAAGCAGGGTGGGGTTTCTTCGGGACAGGAACAATGATGGACTCTTTGAAGCATGTGGGGATCACCGACTGAGATAAAGAGATGTTGAATATCTCAGTGAACACAGGAGCTAGCTGGTATGCGCAGTCTCTTAGGATACGACCTGGGATGCCGTCTGGTCCTGCTGCTTTCCTGGTGTTCACTCTCTTGAAGGCTCTCCTTACTTCATGCTCGGAGATGACGAGCACGTTTCCGGTGCTGGCAGTATCTTCCTGTCTGCAGCCGTTAGCGCCGCTAACACTAGCATTGTTGGAGACCTTAGCTGCAGCCTCGAAGCGAGCATAGAAAGTGTTCAGCTCGTCTGCCAGAGTCACGGCCGCGTTCGTCATACCGGTTGTTGGTGCTTTATAGTCCGTTATTGTCCTTAGTCCCCGCCACAGGCTCCTAGAGTCACTCTGTTGGAGTTGTGACTCTAGTTTCCTCCCGTAGCGCTGCTTCGCCTCTTTCACCGCCCTCCGCACGTTATATGACGCGGCTTTGTACGGGTCCATGTCCCCCGTCATGAGTCCCAAAGCATTCCAAAGCATATGCTTTTTAAACCTTTGATCAACTATTTATATTTTAACCATTTTTATAACAGTAGACTTTTTTTCTTTACCCTGTAAGCCTGAATAATTTCAGACAGGGCTACATAGTTAATGTGTTGTCTTGTGTAGTTAGTGTGTAGTGTTGTGGATAGTTTTGTGTTGTGTGCCAGAACAATAAGGTGACTGCTGTCTCCAGGTAGAAAACAGGAGTGATACACCTGCTGCTGTCAGACCTGCAGGTATCAGGCTGTGATGTTCTCCTTTATAGTGGACAGAAATTTTTGAAGTGGCACAAATAATTTTTGTGGCATCTTATTGAATGCAGAACACCTGATGGTTATGTAAATAGTTTGAAGTGGTTATTTAAAAAAGGGTAAAAGGTAAATGGCTGCAAATAACTTATGCATATGATTTTAAAATTGACAATTTATATTTGCATTTAAAGTTATGAAATATGATTCATTAAACATGTTTGTGGTTGTTACAGTAAAAAAAACTATAACCTTTTCTACTCAGATTTTATGTTTTTTGTCTGATTTTAGATCAATTGTGTTAATACAGTATGTCAAAATGAAAACACAACTGTAAATTCAGACACGTGAGGTTGTGCTGAAAAGGATGATACCAAACAAGGCAAAGTAAATAGTTTTTAAAGGTGAAATGTAGAGGAAACATCAAAAGTAGTTAAAAATGGCCAATTATACCCTGGACCCCAGATGGTTAAACATTTTTTATAAAGTAACGCAATAGTTACTTTTCAAGTAATTAAATTACTTTTAGAATCTTGTAACTCAGTTACTAACTTCAATCTGCTGGCACTGTTTTGGCGTACGGGGGCGCGCTGGGGGGGGGGGATTTCGACCCACATGTATTTGCATATATTATAATGCTGACCAATGACTGGAGAAAACACGGACGACGTGGCTGCGGTCACGGACAAGCTTGCATGTGTCTGTTCGGGAATGGCAGATGCTGAGAGCTCTAGCGTTTACATTACCGACTATTTCAAAGTGACAGCCTGAGGTGTTTGTCAGTAAATTGGACTACCGGACAGGAGGACCTGAGGCCCCAACGCACTATTTTCGGTAAGTTAAATGTGTTTGTAAACTAATCCGTAATTTAGGTCCTTAGCTAGCCAGCTAGCTAAGATGAGCACTCGGCTGTCGGGGAAACTTGTTTTGTAAAGGTCGTTTAGCTAACCCGTGCAGGTGAATGAATTTACCCTGACTAAAGAAATCAAGAGCAACGCACCGGGCTGCTCAGTGACTAACCACGGTCACTGTACTTTTATTATGAGTATTATACTGTAAGAGCAACAGACTGGACTCTGCTTCTGCTCCTGTGCAGAGCTGATTATTAAATATGTGCAAACAGCAGCGTGTTTTCTGTCGCTTGCCACATGTGGAAGGACATTAACGCCAACTTTTGGGGTTACTGAAGCTGGCACTTCAGTAACCCCTCATTGGTCAATAGCTACGGATTAAATTGCAAAGCCCGATATTTATGTACTGAAACCAACTACTTCCGCTTGGCAGCTTAAGTTAAAATGTTTAATTTTTCCTCTGATTATTTTTTTTTAGCACTGACTCTGTATATTTTCTTTACTGAGTTTGTTGCAAATATTCAGGTTAAAAAAGTGTCCGAATTATTGTTAATGAGTTATGTTCACAAAGTCACATATGCAGTACTCTGTACAGCTTGCATCCTTTTAAGACAAATAATTTGTAGCATAAATATTTCTTGTTCAATACTGAGCTGATAACACCTCCATATGTTGTGACCAGGATGCAGCAGCAGACTGAACCTCGACTGAAACCTGCTCCATCATCTCATCTTTGCAGATGTCCATTTATAAAGCACCAAAAACTCAAAGGTAAACATGATATTGGAAAACATGTTAGTATATAAGGCCTTAAAAAAAATTAACAGCTCATATGTCAGCTGTCAACAGAACTGTAGGACTGAACAACTTCAGATCCCGAGTGTGTGAGGACGGAGAAGGATTAGCTTTACTTCAGATTTGAGAGATAAACTTTATATTTCAGTTTGTGATGATTCTGTTCTCTTTGTGATTACAGGAGCCATCCTCAGATTCAGACCTCAGCACCACCCAGTGACAGCAGACAGATCATCCTATATCTTCACTCTTTATAGTAACTCTAAAATTAACTGAAGAAAACAGTACAAAGGTTAAAGTACCACATGTGCTGTCAGTGAAAGCTGCAGCTGTTTTATTGATAAATTTAAAGACAAAAAGTCAAAAGGATTAATCACCCCTGTAACTGTGTCACTATAAATCAGCATTAACAGTACCTCAGTTTGATGTTTCAGAAAACTGCTGATATCAGACCTGCACAACTTCTGTTTTAAACACTGAATGTACTCAGCTACATGAAGAGCACAAGATGTTTTCTCTGACACAATTAAATAAAACTTGATTAAAGTCAAAGGTTGTCACTTGTATTTTGAACTAAAAACTTGTGACCTGGAATTCTTTCACTGTTTTTTTTTGTCAGTAGTGTGTTATTTATCATAAAGTAATTCATACCAGAGTAACCAGAGAGCACAAAATATATTTAACTTTCTACAGGACTTAAAGATATTATATTATGTAAAAGTCCAGACCCTCTGAGGATTATCTGAGTACTTCTAACATTACACAAAGCAAAGGTCTCCATCACAGTGTTCATGAAATGCTGGGTTTATCCTTCTTGTGAGGGAGCTGCTGGTGAAGATCACGAGCCCTGCTTGATCCCTGCGATGAGTTTCAGTCTTCCTGGTGTTTCTGAAATGATGTCTCTCACTGTGGGTCAACAGAACATCTGGCACAGGACAGCTGTAATGAAATTAAGGGAAGAGGTTTTGATGACCTATATGTGAGAAGAAGATTTTGTATTTACTTTTTTTTTGCCAATCAAGATAACTAAAAGTATAATTTACACCATACAATTACTAACCTTGTCATCTCCTGCACTGTCTGTTTTGAGCTCTGGGCTTGTCCTTCGCAGCGCTCATGGAACTGCTTTTGGTGCACTGTGGTATGAGGTGCTAACCTGTTGACAGTGTTGGGAAGGTTAATTTTAAAATGTATTCTGAATTCTTTACAACTACATGGATGTGCTATTGCTGTGTGATTTATTACTATTACTGAAGGCTACTCGCCATACGAATACCAACTAGATGTTTAAATCTTAATATAAATGAGTAACAGTAGGTTGATATAGGGGTGGGCGATATAAACGATATACGATAGAAACGATATAAATTTGGCCAATGATAGAGATTTTGACTATACTGCTCTATCGCGATAGCACATGTTGATGATGTCATCAAGCTGCGGCTGTTTTGGTGGAAAGCATCGCAGTGGCTACAACCATTATCATCTGTGAATTATGCCGGGCGACAGTCATAGCAAAGAGATGAAGCACTTTCGAAATATGGGGAAAGCCAAAAACTGCGCTTCCTCCACTTCCGTAACATTGATTCATTACTGTTGAATTCTCTCGCAGCTGTTCTATTCCCATGTTGTTGCAGTATATTAATAACTAACCTCGTATTGTGGATGAATAATCTCAGTTGTTCTCCTGACTGAAGTTTGGTCCGTGTATAGCATCCTGCTATGCGATTGCATAATTAACTTTTATTGAGTGGGAAAAAAGTTGGCGTTCATCCTCCAGCTTCACTGTGCTAATGTTATGCTAACATAGCTGTGTCGCTAGCAATCACGTAGCACAACATTATATACCAGGTAGTCCAACTTCAGTAACCCTACAAACGTCACTGCTGTTTAGTTTTCTGTCTTCATTTATGTTGGAAGTGGTAGCAGAGCTGTACGTTTTAATTAGTTTCAAAAATCTCTCAGTCAGAACATGGTATGTCATGTTTAGGTGTAAACTAGCGAGCTAACTTCCTGTTAACTTGTAACTCCGTTAAATTTAATAACTTCTGTTTTCATGAATGTTAAACTTAATTGTTACACCTGGTAAAACAGCAACGCTGATCATTTTAGTAAAGATGACAGAATTTAGACCGTTTTTAATTCTCAGTGTTCGTTTGACTTTGGGACCTGAATGGACTGAGTTTTGGACCCAGATTACTCCGCGAAGCTCCTCACCACGGCAGCCGTAATGCTCTGACAATCCATCAAGCAGGGCGGCTTACCAAAGTTGTACTAAAACATTTTTTAACAGATTTCTGCACGCCAAAATCGGTTCAAGGTCAGTAAGCACAACCAGAATTCATACATAAGGCACACTCTCGATTTTTGAGAAAATTAAAGGATTTTAAGTGCACCTTATAGTGTGGAAAACACGTTATACAGAAGAAAAGAATATATCGCGATATATATTGTTATCGCACGTGCTTAAAATTATACCGCGATATGGATTTTAGGCCATATCACCCAGCCCTAGGTTGACATTAGGTAAGGCTGCACTTTTTGCAGCGATTTCGTATAGAAAACTATTCCGTGTGTATATAAAACAGGTCAGCGGCTCCGAACCGTAGTAAAGGGACCTCTGGCTAATACGTCAGTTCCGTGTCGGGCTCGTAGCTGAAAACTAGCTTTACTTTGTTGTCTGGGTCAACTTTGCTAGCGAGAGACAGAGAGAGGAGTTGAAAGACTGCTCCAACGGAACTTATTGTTTCGGAGGAAAACACAAACACAGTGTACAGTCCAGTCTTAATAGCTTATTTACAACTGGGCTCGTCAGGCACTCTTTTTGGCTGCAGTGGTTATTATTATATTTACATGCTTCCAGCTCCTGTTTCTGCTCGGTGATAGCTCGTACTTTTCCTTTCTCTCCCTCCTCGCGCTCACAGACACATAACGTGCGCAGTCCATTCTCCCTGCAGCATGGACTACACTGCCCATGAGGCTACATTCTTTAGGGCGATGACTGTAACACTCTGCCTATAGCTAGGTTTCATTTGACGTAGATGTGACGTCGACGTAAAGCGCGAAATTTGACTGGCGGTCGGAAGTGAAAAAGATAAGCGCAAAATCACAGACAGACAGTACGCAAAATGCCTATGTCCTGTTGTGTTTACGGATGCTCCAGTAGGTCGACCCGAGAAACTGATAAACGGTATTTTAGGGTACCAAAAATAGCCCAACGAAGAGGAGAAAAATGGAAAATTCTAACCGAAAAACGTAGGAAAAAATGGATTTTAAATTTACGTTTACAGTCGGGAGGAGCAGAGTCTGCCAATGCCCGTGTCTGCAGCGACCACTTCGTCAGAGGTAATGTTATGTTTGCAAACGAACTTATTAGCATTAGGTTGTCGTTAAATTCTCGTTTACTTAGTGCTTTTAAGTTAGTAGTCTAATATTGACTTGATTGGGACTATAGGCTGCCCAAATGCTTTGGATGACGAAGAGTCGGAGGACTGGGCTCCGACGGTCAATCTCGGCTACGAACGAAAACCCAGATCGGAATCAGTTCTCAAACGAGAGAAAAGAATGAAGCTTAAGGCAGAACAGCATCGATGTGCAGAGGCGATTTTGGATATGCAACAGACGGCTGAGAGCCCGGATTTGAGCCTAGTGACAGTGGAGAACCCCGAACTGCAGCTTCCAGCTGAGAATCCACAACCAGAAGACTTCAGTGTGAATGAGACATTCACTTATCCATCCTCCTTTGCAATTACCCAAGCCTTCAGAGGTGTCTCGTTAGACCTCTGAGAATGGTTTACCTTGAAACAAACAACTGTCACTCTAACGAAGTCCTAAGGACGTGGCATGTTTGTTGACGTTAAAGCCGCTACCGCTAACTGTTAGCGTGTTTAAGATAAAGCAATATAAGAACAAACACTCACCCTTGCAAACACCAAACTGTATCCATCACGGAGACGTTTTGTTCCAAGGTTGTGGACCCACCCGCTGACAAAAAAATTGTACGCCTCCAGACTCTTGAAAGCTTTCATTTGCTGCCTAGTGTAGTAAGAAGTCTGGAGGACCAAGTAGTTGGTGATATCCACAGCCTCGATAGTAGGCAAATCCTTTACTTCTGTGGTGTATTCGGACATTTTCAAAGAATACGGATCACGTCCGATATATTTTTTAACTATCTGTTTATATCTCTCCCGAGAAACGGGGTCTAAAGTTGCACAATAGCTGCTCTCCTGACTCTCCACAGTGTCCTCCATGTTTACTTCCGCCCTCCACTCAAAAATCGCGCTGCCTCCGCACGTCATCAGAACCACGTGACCGCAACCCAACTATTGCCTTCATACATGGGCCGCAAGATAGAGACACAGGCATTAAGCTTCTTATTGGGTGTTTTATTACCAAAAACAGAGAGACCATAGCCTAACGCAGACCTTCCCAAAGTGTGTGTGTGTGTGTGTGTGTGTGTTGGGGGGGGGGGGCATGAAAAGGGGAAAAAAACCACCCCAAAAACAACGCTTGGACACTAGCACGGGGCACCCACACAAACGCAAAGCAGGAGATGAAGCATTGCTGAATATGTTTCCAAACCAACTTCATTCTAAGCCAGAGACTAGAAAATATGGTGAAGCATATCTGCCCTTTGGTTTCACCTGCATAAGTGCCAAGGTAGGTCTCCCCTGCAGGATTGGTTTTCCCTTCGTTGGGAGCACGTGCTGGGCTCTTCAAATCACAGACAAACAGTATCCCACATTCTTGATTTTTAGTTCACAAACATTTGTTGTAATGACTAACTACTCCTGACATTTTGGAGATGTTAGCTCTTTATACAGTAAAGTTACACTGAGATACAAATAATATCAGGCTGATCCTGCCACGATCTGTTCCCCCTGTCTAAATCACGGACTAACAGTATCCTACAGTTGTTTATGTTTTTAAACCCATTTTGCACAGAGAGGCATTTTTTGAAAAATGTATTCATAGCAATGTTGAATATTATTACACAGGAAAAAAACACAACTACATGTGAAATAATCACACCGTGACACCTCTGCCTTTGTAAATAGAGGGACAGTAACTGCGCGTGTATATGTAAGCGTGTAAAACCTGCAGATAGTCAGATTAACAGTAACAGTATTTCGTCTCTATCTGCTATTCTGCATTTCATCTCATGTAAACAATATCGTGACGCACAGCATGACGTGAAAAAAGGCACATACCTTTAACGTTGCGTGACGAACTCTGTATTCCTCGTCCACACGTAACCCGGCTGCTCGAGTTTTCTTGCTGGTTTACCGCGACTGACGACTCGTTTAATTAAGGTAAATACAACCATGTCACTGTTATAAAAAAGACACACAGCTTATCATCTTATAGTTCTAAAATCACTCTGTTGTTAATTCGTTAGTTAGATTAGCCGCTAGCATACGTAATGTGTTGGAGGCTTGTTGCTAGCTAGTTAGCGATGCTACACACCTGCTACTCTTAATAGTCTTCAACACATGTTTTTTATATCCATTTTTAGACAGCGATGAGGTCAGCTGCACACTCTACAGAGGCCCAGAGTTACTGTTAATATCAAAAATATAATGCTGTGTTTTGAGATTTTAACATAAAACTGTGAGTGTAATGGATCTAAAACTGTTTAAATCTTCAGAGCCCTCTACAGCCTGGTAACATGGAGACTTTAAAAACATCAGCAGAACGTTTCAGTAGTGTAGTCTAATTTGTTCTTTTCATTTAATAATAGAGTCCATATTATATCAACAGCTACATTCACCCTGGAGAGAAACTAGTGAGGGAGACCATCAGGACCAAGCTGGGTTTCCTGGGTCCAGAGGTTTGGAGAAACTTCTTCCCTTTCTTTCATCACATCTGTCCTGTGCCAGAAGTTCTGTTGACCCGCTGTAAGAGGCATCATTTAAGAAACACCAGGAAGACTGAAGCTCATGGCATTGATCAAGCAGGACTCATGATCTTCACCAGCAGCTCCCTCACAGGGAAATCTTCAGCACTCCTCCGTAGGCCCGCCCCAGGAGATGGATAAACCCAGCATTTGTGCAACCCAGTGCAAATAATTTGTGGTGATTTTAATATAGATTTGCTAAACCCAAATGGACATCAGAAAACAACAGATTTCATAAATACAATGTATAGTAACTCCCTTTTCCCTGTAATTATAAAACCAAGTAGAATAACAATTGATACAGCTACATTGATAGATAATATATTCATAAATAAAATTGACCATGAAATAGTAGGTGGACTTCTTATAACTGATATAAGCGATCATCTTCCTGTTTTTGCAATTTTTCAAAATTATTTTGGGATTAAAACTAAACAAAAGAATCAAATATTTGATATGATACGACATAGAACAACAAGAGCCATTGCTGCCCTCCAGGTGGACTTAAAGGAACACAATTGGAATGAGGTTTTTGCAAATGAAGATTCAAATAGTGCGTATGATGCATTCTTATCAACTGTAATTTCACTATATGAAAAACATTGTCCTTTAATGAAAATCACTAGAAAGCATCACAGATCAAATAAGCCATGGATCACAAAGGGGATAGAAGATGCATGTAAAAAGAAAAATAATCTATATAAGAGATTCATAAAACAGAGGACAAAAGATGCTGAAATAAAGTACAAGTTATATAAAAATAGATTAGTAAATATTATAAGAACAAGTAAGAAAGAATATTACCACAAATTATTGGAGCAAAGTAGAAGTAACACACAAGAAACATGGAGGATATTAAACAGTATAATCAAAAAGGGCTCAAAAAATAAGAATTATCCAGATTATTTTAAAAAAGATAAAGATATTGTGCTTGATAAAACTAAAGACATTGCAAATTAATTTAATGATTTCTTTGTAAATGTTGGCTTTAATTTAGCAAAAGAAATTCCAGAGTCAAGAAATAATAACGACCTAAATAAACATATTACTCAGAATGTGTCCTCCATGTTTATTGGTGCTGCAACTCATAGAGAAATAATTAACATTGTGAAGACATTTAAAAATAAAAAGTCCACTGACTGTTTTGGTATTGACATGATATTAGTTAAAAGTATTATAGAATATATAGTGCAACCTTTCGCATACATTTGTAATCTGTCCTTTCAAACTGGTGTGTTTCCCTCACAAATGAAAATAGCAAAAGTTATTCCAATCCATAAAAACGGAGAGAGGTGTCAGTTTACCAATTATAGGCCAATATCACTACTCCCACAGTTCTCAAAAATTTTAGAAAAGTTATTTGTTAATAGACTTGATAAATATATTGAGAAGCATCCATCCATCCATCCATCCATCTTCATCCGCTTATCCGAGGTCGGGTCGCGGGGGTAGCAGCCTAAGCAAAGAGGTCCAGACCTCCCTCTCCCCAGCCACCTCCTCCAGCTTGTCCGGGGGAATACCAAGGCGTTCCCAGGCCAGCCGAGAGATATAATCTCTCCAGCGTGTCCTGGGTCTGCCCCGGGGCCTCCTCCCGGTGGGACATGCCTGGAACACCTCGCCCAGGAGGCGCCCAGGGGGCATCCTTGCCAGATGCCCGAACCACCTCAGCTGGCTCCTTTCGATGTGGAGCAGCAGCTGCTCTACTCTGAGCCCCTCCCGGATGGCCGAACTTCTCACCCTATCTCTAAGGGAGAGGCCAGCCACTCTTCGGAGGAAGCTCATTTCCGCCGCTTGTATCCGCGATCTCGTTCTTTCGGTCACTACCCACAGCTCGTGGCCATAGGTGAGGGTAGGGACGTAGATCGACCGGTAAATTGAGAGCTTCGCTTTTACACTCAGCTCCCTCTTCACCACGACTGACCGGTGCAGCGTCCGCATTACTGCAGCCGCAGCCCCAATCCGTCTGTCGATCTCCGGCTCCCTTCTCCCATCACTCGCGAACAAGACCCCGAGATACTTGAACTCCTCCACTTGGGGCAGGAACTCATCCCCGACCCGGAGTGGGCACTCCACCCTTTTCCGGCTGAGAACCATGGCCTCAGATTTGGAGGTGCTGATCCTCATTCCCGCTGCGTCACACTCGGCTGCGAACCGCTCCAGTGCGAGCTGGAGGCCCTCACCCGATGAAGCCAACAGAACCACATCATCCGCAAAAATCAGAGATGAGATTCTGAGGCCACCAAAGCGAAAGCCCTCCGCCACTTGGCTGCGCCTAGAAATCCTGTCCATAAAAATTATGAACAGAACCGGAGACAAAGGGCAGCCCTGGCGGAGCCCATCACCCACCGGGAACGAGTCCGACTTATTGCCGGCAATGCGAACCAAGCTCTTGCAACGGTTGTATAGGGATTGAATGGCCCGTAGCAATGGGCCAGACACCCCATACTCCCGCAACACCTCCCACAGGACACCCCGAGGGACGCGGTCGAATGCCTTCTCCAGGTCCACAAAACACATGTAGACTGGTTGGGCAAACTCCCATGCACCCTCAAGTATCCTGGAGAGGATAAAGAGCTGGTCCAGTGTTCCGCGACCAGGACGAAAACCGCATTGTTCCTCCTGTATCCGAGGTTCGACTAGCGGACGAACTCTCCTCTCCAGCACCCTGGCATAGACTTTCCCAGGGAGGCTGAGGAGTGTGATCCCCCTGTAGTTGGAACACACCCTCCGGTCCCCCTTCTTAAAGATGGGGACCACCACCCCGGTCTGCCAGTCCACAGGCACTGCCCCTGATCTCCACGCAACATTGCAGAGACGTGTCAACCAAGACAGCCCTACAACGTCCAGCGCCTTCAGGAACTCGGGGCGGACCTCATCAACACCAGGGGCTCTGCCACCAAGGAGTTGTTTAACTGCCTCAGTGACCTCGCCCCCGGAAATTGGCGGGTCATACCCCTCATCCCCAGACTCTGCTTCCTCCTCGGAAGACGTGTCAGTGGGATTAAGGAGGTCCTCGAAGTATTCCTTCCACCGCCCGACAATTTTCTCAGTCGACGTCAACAGCGCTCCGCCAGCACTATACACAGCGCAGGTAGAGCACCGCTTTCCCCTCCTGAGACGCCTGACGGTTTGCCAGAATCTCTTCGAGGCAGTCCGAAAGTCTTTTTCCATGGCCTCTCCGAACTCCTCCCACACCCGAGTTTTTGCTTCAGCCACTGCCCGAGCCGCATTCCGCTTGGCCTGTCGATACCTGTCGGCTGCCTCCGGAGTCCCACAGGCTAACCAAGCCCGATAGGCCTCCTTCTTCAGCCTGGTGGCTCCCTTCACCTCTGGTGTCCACCATTTGGTTCGGGGATTACCACCACGGCAGGCACCAACCACCTTGCGGCCGCAGCTCAATGCAGCAGCTTCGGCAATGGAGACGCTGAACATGGTCCATTCGGACTCAATGTCCCCAGTCTCCCTCGGAATGCTGTTGAAGCTCTGCCGGAGGTGTGCGTTGAAGATCTCGCGGACTGGGGCCTCTGCTAGACGTTCCCAGCACACCCTCACTACGCGTTTAGGTGCACCAGGTCTGTCCAGCGTCCTCCCCCGCCACCTGATCCAACTCACCACCAGGTGGTGATCAGTTGACAGCTCAGCCCCTCTCTTTACCCGAGTGTCCAGAACATATGGTCGCAGGTCTGGTGATACGATTACAAAATCGATCATCGACCTACGGCCTAGAGCATCCTGGTGCCACGTGCACTTATGAACACTCTTATGTTCGAACAGGGTGTTCGTTATGGCCAAACTGTGATTAGCACAGAAGTCCAATAACAAAGCACCGCTCGGGTTCAGATCAGGGAGGCCGTTCCTCCCAATCACGCCCCTCCAGGTCTCGCTGTCGTTACCCACGTGAGCATTGAAGTCTCCCAGCAGGACAACAGAGTCTCCAGGTGGAGCACCTTCCAGCACCCCCCCCAGGGACTCTAAGAAGGCTGGGTACTCCGAACTGCCACCCGGCGCATAAGCGCAGATGACAGTCAGGACCCGTTCCCCGACCCTAAGGCGCAGGGAGCAAACCCTCTCGTCCACCGGGAAAAACCCCAACGTACCGGCAGCAAGCCGAGGGGATATAAGAATACCCACCCCAGCCCGCCGCCTCTCACCAGGGGCAACTCCAGACTGAGACAGAGTCCAGCCCCTCTCCAGGAGACTGGTTCCAGAGCCCAGACAATGCGTAGAGGTGAGCCCAACTATATCTAGCCGGTACCTCTCAACCTCACGCACCAACTCAGGCTCCTTCCCCACCAGAGAGGTGACATTCCATGTCCCTATTGCCAGTCTTGGCAGCCGGGGGTCGGTCCGCCAGGGCCTCCGCTCCTGGCCGCCACCCGGCTCACAATGCACCCGACCCCTATGGCGCCTCCTGCGGGTGGTGGGCCTGCGGGAGGATGGGCCCATGTCTCCTCTTCGGGCTGTGCCCGGCCGGGCCCCATGGACTAAGGCCCGGCCACCAGACGCTCGCCCTCGGGCACCCTCCCCGGGTCTGGCTCCAGGGCAGGGCCCCGGTAACCCTATCCCGGGCAGGGTAAACTGTTCCCTCGATATTCTCTTCATGGGGGTCTTCTGAATCGCTCTTTGTCTGGTCCCTCACCCAGGACCAGTTTGTCATGGGAGACCCTACCAGGGGGCAAAAGCCCCCAGACAACATAGCCCCTGGGATCCCTGGGACACACAAACCCCTCCACCACGATAAGGTAGCGATTCAAGGAGGATTGAGAAGCATAATCTCCTAAGTGATAACCAATATGGCTTTAGAGTGAAAAGGTCCACTTCAATGGCAGTGATGGAACTTGTTGAAGGGATATCTAATGCAATAGATAATAAGGAATATACTGTTGGTGTTTTTATAGACTTAAAAAAGGCGTTTGATACAATTGATCATTCTATATTAATGAATAAACTAGAGAGATATGGCATAAGAGGGATAGCATACAAGTGGATGAAAAGTTACCTGGATGAAAGATATCAATATGTCGAATTCAATAATGTAAAATCTAAGCAGTTGAAGGTAACTTGTGGTGTTCCTCAGGGCTCTGTGCTGGGCCCTAAATTATTTATATTATATATAAATGACATATGTAGTGTTTCCAAACTGTTAAAATGTGTATTGTTTGCTGATGATACCACTCTGTACTGCTCAGGTAAAAACTTAGAACAGCTTCTGACTACAGCGGAAAAGGAGTTAAATATATTAAAAAACTGGTTTGATGTAAATAAGTTATCATTAAATATAAAGAAAACAAAATTGATTATTTTTGGCACTAGACAAATGAAAAATGTATCTAAAATAAGGGTTAATGGAATTGAAATTGAAAGAGTGTACGAAAATAAATTTCTTGGAGTGATAATTGATGATAAGCTGAGTTGGAAGTCTCATATAAACCACGTGAAAACAAAAATGTCAAAAACCATTGCTATTCTCTATAAAACAAAGCATGTCCTGAACAAAAAATCATTATACACACTTTATTGTACTCTGTTGCTTCCATATATGACTTACTGTCTGGAGATATGGGGTAATGCATATAAAACGAACACTCTTCATATTTTCAAGTTACAAAAAAAAGCTATAAGAATTATAAACCAATCAAACTATATAGAACCAACTAACATTTTGTTTATTAATCTGAATACCCTGAAATTTTATGATTTAGTTGAATATAAAATGGCACAGATAATGTATAAAGCACAAAATAACTTGCTTTGCCCCAGTACTCAGAAGCTGTTCAAAGTCAGAGAGAGTCAATATGACTTAAGGGGAACAGATTTCTTTAAAAAAAACAAGATAAGGACAAATATAATGCAGAGATGTGTTTCTGTTAGAGGAGTTAACCTGTGGAATAGTTATGACAGTGATTTAAAAAGGTGTAGTTCATTTTCCTTGTTTAAAAACATGTTTAAAAATAGAGTAATAGAAAAATATATAAATCAAGAATGAAAAGAGCAAAAAGGAGAAAAAAAAAACAACCTCTTGATTCTTTTGCTTTGATGTAGTTACTTATCTAAGGTGGAAAGTTTTTTTTTTTCTTTGTTTTTTTGTTTGTTTGTTTGTTTGTTTGTTTGTTTGGTTTTTGCTTTGTTTTATTATTTTCTTCAAGCCCTGTGTACAGGAGCTGCATACAAAAAGATATTTTGTGAAAAGGGTTGGCGTAATAAGCAAATGCTTCAGCCAATACCTTTTGATTAGCCTTGTCTCATGCTTTCTTTCTTTATGGTAGATTTTTGTTCTGTTTTCACTGTTGTTTTTTTTTCACTGTTTTCACTGAGATTTGAATTTGAATGCTAATCAATAAAATCAAAATCAAATCAAAAAGCATTTCATCAACACTGTGATGAGACCTTTGGTTTGTGTAATGTTATAAATACTCAGATACTCGCTCCAGACTTTTACATAAAGATATTATATTCAGTCCTGGAGAAAGTTATATATTTAAAAATATGTGATCCTCTCTGGTTACTCTGGTATGAATAACTCTGAATCACTTTATGGTAAATAACACACTATGTGTAAAAAAACTGTGAAAGAATTCCAGATGACAAGTTTGTAGTTCAACATACAAGTGCCGACCTTTGACCTTCATCAGGTTTTATTTAATTGTGTTAGAGAAAATCTCATATGCTCTTCATGCAGCTGAGTACATCAAGTGTTTAAAACAGAAGCTGTGCAGGTCTGAGATCAGCAGCTTTGTGAAACACCAAACTGAGGTCCTGTTAATGCTGATTTAAAGTGACACAGTTACATGAGTGATTAATCCTTTTGTTTTTTTGTCTTTAACTTTATCAATAAAACACCTCAGGCTGTCAGGTTAAAACACTCGGTCGTGTTTTCATAGCGTAAACGCTGGGCGTCCTCTCAGAGCCTACGCTCTATCTGCTATTCGCGAACAGAGATATGCAAGTTTCTCCGTGACTGCAGCTGCCAGTCAAAGCTGTTATGATGATGTTTCACCCCAATTTAACATCACCGCGGTAGGAATTAGAAACAAACTTATGGGAAAGGAGACCCCTTGAACATCAATCAGCGTGATGAGAACTATTGCAAACAAAAGAAAGAATCTTTGGAAAAAAATTATCTAAGGAGAATTAACTTATTTTAGTCTGACCCCAGTCCCATCTGCTAACATGGAGGAGGCAGGGTTTATGACCCATACTGCAGCCAGACACCAGGGGGCGATAGAGACGTTTTGGCTTCATTTTTGGGGAGCTGTCGCGTTGTCCATGTTTTCTACAGTTAATGGTGTGGACATAGCGTAAAAGAGTTACTAGTTTATTTTCTTACTACCTGCAGATTACTTGTATTTGCTTAATTGTTTACTAAATGTTTGAGGTGTGAAATAAACCGCAATGGAGCAAAATATGGGTGTGTGTGGTTGTAGGATGTGTTAGTGCGTGCGTGTGTGCACGCGCGGGGGGGGCAACATTTTTCTTGTAATACAAAGGGGGGCCTAGCAAAAAAAGTTTGGGAACCACTGGCCTAACATATGAAACAGGAAATTAGCACCATGTAATCCATTTATTTCAGCAAAGTAACTGTATTCTGAATATCACCTTTTCAACGGTAACTGTAACGGATGCATTTACTCATATTTTGTATTTTAAATACGTAACGCCGGTACACGTATTACGTTACTCCCCAACACTGCCTGTTGATGAGATCTTGTGCCGCTCCTAAAACACCGGCCTCCAACTCCTAAAGAGACACGGTATCCCTAAATTTAGCAAATATTAGCTTCAGGCTAGCTTGCTATGACGAATAGGCTAATACCAGCATTTTACCACAACTTCACCAGATGTAGCTAAAAAAAACCCAAACTAATGTCCAGTCCAGTGGGACAGCAAGGAAAGATAACAAAAAATGATTACTTACCCGTGGTTTAGAGGGTCAAGCTGAAATTAAAGCAGCCATTGAAAGACGGGAAGAGATAAAGATGGCAGCTTGGTCAGCACTAAGAATATAATCCACCCACTGTTCATCTTCAATGCCCTGTACCAACACAGAGCAGAGCAGCTACCTGAATGCTAGTGATGTGTCGGTCGCGAACGAAACGGCTCTAAGGCTACGTTCACACTGCAGGTCTTAATGCTCAATTCCGATTTTTTTTGATCAAATACGATTTTTTTGTCTACTCGTTCACACTACAAATAAAATACGACCGCAAACGTGCTCTAGTGTGAACGCTCAAAGCGGCCTGCATGCGCAAAAGAAGATGTCCCACACCACGCGCTCTGTTTAGACCAAGAGCAAACAATATTGTTTGACTGATGGCCGTTAATATAAAGACTTCGGACTTCACGTTTCCCAATTTTTGCTTTAAGTTATTTTGTTATTTACATAATAATGTAGATAACCTAATAATTATCCTTATTGCTGTTTTAGAGGAGCGGTGCTTCAAAGGATAGTTGCAGATTTCTGTCAGAATCTGCAGATTATGCAGTACAAATAAAATGTTAACGTTTCTCCAACATTGTCTTCCCAGCAGTTTCACCGAATGGCCAGGAAGCGTTCACGATGTCTTCTCGGGCGCTTCTCCGGCGCTGATAATTGGCGTCTGTGTTGTGTCAGTGACATAGTGCGACATGACCATTCACACAGCAGTCGCTTTCTGAAACATCGGATATGTATCAGATTCAGTACCACATACGAAAGTGACTCAGATCGGATTTGAAAATATTGGATTTGTGCCGTTCACACTGTCATACCATGATCGGATATGGGTCGCACAGGGTAAAAAAAATCGGGTTTGATGCGCTTTTGCCTGCAGTGTGAACATAGTAGTGATGGGATTTCCGGCTCTTTTTAGAGATCGGGCTCTTTCGATTCGGCTCACTAAAAAGAGCCGGCTCTTTCGGCTCCGAACCGGCTCTTCGGGTTGTTTTGTTTCTTTAATTAATTTATTATTAACAATAATATAAATTCATGCACAAAATGAATTACTAATGTAAAAAAAAAGTGGTTTTATTTATATATGTTTATATATAAATATATGCGGTGGCCCCTAGAGAAAAAACACGTCCAAACTCCAAAACACATTTCTAGCATGAACTGAACTTCCAAAGCAGAGCTACTAGATCACTTAAATTACACAATTGAAAGCATGTGTGTATTGTTTGTGTATTTATACACAGGCACTCATATATATTCAAATAATTTTAAAAAAAAAGTTCATTTACCTGTTACTACCACACACCAAATCCGGTCGTTGCTACTTGCTGGCTTGTATGGCCACAAGGTAACAAAAGCTCAACACTGCGCCCAGCATCCTGGAGCACTTCTGTTGTCTTTTATACGTGTTTTGAGTTTTTATGTGCTTCTGAGTTTTTACGTGCTTCGGAGTTTGTACGTATTTTTACGTGTTTTGGAGTTTTTACGTGTTTTGGAGTTTGTACGTGCTTCAGAGTTTGTACGTGATTTGAAGTTTGTATGTGCTTTGTCTCTAGGGGCCACCGTAAATATACTTTTATTTATTAACTCCACATAAAATGTAATAAAAAAAATCATATATTACAAAAAACAACTATTCACATTTCAACTTTTAACTATTTAAATTTTCAGCTTTTTCCTTTTACAAATTTTAAGTGAAACAACACAAAACACTGCAAACCACAACACAATTAAATATAAATTATAATATGAAAACAAAAAGAAGATGCATATTCTCTGTCATATGGGCCCGCATGAATAAACTTTCTGAATCCTTTATCATCTGCAACTGAAAATAGTTGTGGATGATTACTATACCTTTCTAATGTGACGTTGTTGTCCCTGGCTCTCTTTCTCTCTCTCTCTCTCCTGCTCTGTTCCTGTGCTACTGAGTGTAACTACCGCCCCTCCCCCCTCTGCCCAGCGTAAAGCAAAGGCTCCCCTGCAGAGTGAAGCGAAAAAAAGTGCGAGAGAGAGGGTGGGAGAAAGGAGAAAAAAAAACCCCACGTGACGGCTCGCGATAAGGAGCCGGCCTGCGTAGTTCACGTCAAAGAGCCGGCTCTAAGAGCCATTTCGTTCGCGAACGACCCATTACTAGAACGTAGCCTTACGGTGTGTTCACACCGAACGCGATGGACGCGAACAAAACGCCCCTAATTTGAGGCGTGCACATTCGCGCCTCAACGCGTGTCCAAGAAAAATCCATAGCGCGTGAACCGGAAATGTGGGAGGAATGTGGGAGGAAGTTGTGCCAGACGGTATCTTTGCAAGATGGCAGCTGCCGAGCTAGCACTTGAAGAGAGAGTCTCCCTTCTCTATGTACTGTGGAGAGCAGAGCAGCGGCGTAAAAGACATCCTCGCCGTACCTGGGTCCATCAGGTCCTCCAGAGACGTGAGCAGTTTGGTGAGTTTCACCATTTGCTCCAGGAGCTGCGCCTGGATGACGGCCGATTCCAGCGATATCACCGTCTTTCACTCGGCCAGTTTGAGGACCTGCTTTCCCGCGTCGGTCCCAGAATCGCCCGCCTAGACACCAATTACAGGCGCTCAATCCCACCTGCAGAGCGCCTGTCCATCTGCCTGAGGTTAGTAAAAGTATTTAATACAGTAGTCCTTTATTGATACCTGTGCTAAATATGCGAAACCCAGCCATTGTGTGAGAGAGAT